>NC_053027.1:71536620-71657349 GCF_003073215.2 Triticum urartu | reverse complement strand
GGGGGGGGGGGGGGGGGGTAAATAGGAGTGGTCAGCGGCGTCCGAATCCGCCTCAGAACAGATATCTTCCTCTGGATTACAATCTGGAGAGGGGTGGGGAGGGTTTGCCATTGAACCCACCATGGAGCGATGTCTGCATGACATTGTATTGCCGCGCAAAACTCTTCTCTTTTTCTCTACATGTTTAGCATGACTGTGTACAATATCTGACATGCGTACGAAAAAATATGGTGAGATTATGTAAGGAGAGCATGCAAAAATTTAGAGTGATGGTAACAACCAGTGGATCGATGTTTTTCCGTTGAACCAAAATAGCCCTAATGGATCGACGTGAATGTATAGTAATAAGTGATGCAACAAGTGTACAACCTCTTTGCCGTAGCCGTGTCGACCTCAGCATCATTGGGTTGGTCGCTGAAGCATTTGAGGCAGAGGTGGCTGTCGGAGGTGTGGAGGAAGATCTGAGGAATCTGTAGACGGCGTCTAGGGCACTACTCCATTGTGATGGATCGTTCTGTCATTGGAGCAGCTCCGGTGAGCCGTAAGACGTCAAGGCTGAAGCAGCACAAGACAGACGTCGTCAATCTCAAGTGGGATTCTAATAGCATCTCCAATAGATGATGTAAAATGGATGTAAAATTAACATCACCAAAACCACCTGACTACAACAAATGAGGTAAAAACTGTTGACTCTGAACTTAACTGTCGAAACAGAAATTTACTGTGGAATTTGAATGCTACTGTCGAAACTGAACGCAATGGTAGCAGAGAGGCACTTGACATGTAGTTTAGGGAGGGCCTGCAGTTCGTCTTCAACCTGGACCCCCCTGAGCCGCCAGCCACCACCGGCCTCGCTGCCGGCCCCAACGCCGCCTCGCCGCCCCGAAACAACTCGCCACCGCCGCCCCGGCCAGCCCTCTAGGCCCCTCGCCCCCCACCCTGAACGCTAAGATAGATAGAGGGGCACCTCTCCGGCGAGGCCCCGTCCCCGCTGCGGGTGGTTCTTCCTAAACTCCGGCGAGCCCCCCAACCCCTGAAAATCGACTGACCCAAAAGTCGACTCAGTCAACTGAAGTGTGGCTTAATCGAAGCAGAGCAGCAGCACGAGCGAGGGGGAGAGCAGCAGCAGCAGCTGGGCGAGCGAGCGATCGAGCGAGAGCCAGAGCAGCAACAGCAGATCCGGCTGGTATGGACGCCGCCGCCGAAGGGGGCTCGCACTGGGGGAGAGCCGCCATGGAGATGTCGCCCGCGGCGCTGGCTTCAAGGTAGCCGCTCCATGGGGGTGCGGGATGGAGCACCGTCGGCGCCGGGAGGTCGAGTTAAGGAGAAGGTGCGATGCGATGAGTGTACAACCTCTTTGGTGGCGCCGAGTAGGCCTCGGCTTCGTCCGAGGAGTCGGTGAGGATGCTGCGGTTCCGGTGGAGCAGGTTAAGGCGGCGCTGTGGGGATGGAGCAGCCGCGATAAACGAGGCGATCGTTGGAGCAGCTCCTTGGAGGTGGAGGACGGGGCGGCTGAACCGGCGAGACGGCGAGATGGACGAGGATCCTCATCCGGGGAGATGGACGAGGGACGTCGAGCTGTTGCGGTGGACGACGTCGTCGGGGAAGAGGCTCCGGCTGGGCAGCGGTGACGTGGCAGACGGAGGAGGGTGGGGTTTCACGGCTGGAGCGGAGAGGTTATGGCAGCCTGGGATTTCGAATGGCAAAAAGGGGGCGATGGGAGGGGGTGAAGCATGACTTAGGAACGCGCATGTCCAAAATGTAGGGTGTGTTACAAAAGTACCCCCCACCGATTTGAACTAGCGACCCTTTTGGCTCAGGGTTAGAAGGGGGATTTCACGTGTCGGGATTTGGCAGCTGGAGGAAGTTTTCGCGTGCATTGTAATTTCAGGATAGCAAGGCGCGGGTTGTGAAGGCGCCAGTTTTGGGAGCACGATATCTGAATTTTCGGGATATAACAAGATGCGGGTTGAATTTTAGGGAGAAGCCTAACGTGTAGTAATATTGTACTTGTACGTACCAAATCAATTCGCACTCCCCTCAACCAAAAAGAAAATGAAAAAATAAAACTATTCACACCACACAAAGAGAGAGTCTTGCCCCGTTTTACTATACAAATGCTATTCAAAGCTACTCCCTCCTTCCATCTATATAGGGCCTAATGCGTTTTTCTGTTGGGGATCATAGCAGAAATTTAAAATTTTCTATGCATCACCAAGATCAATCTATGGAGTAATCTAGAAACGAGGGGAAGGGGAGTGCATCTACATACCCTTGTAGATCGCTAAGCGGAAGCGTTGCAAGAACACGGATGAAGGAGTCGTACTCACAGCGATTTAGATCGCGGTTGATTCTGATCTAAGCGCCGAACAACGGCGCCTCCGCGTTCAACACACGTGCAGCCCGGTGACGTCTCCCACGCCTTGATCCAGCAAGGGGAGAAGGAGAGGTTGGGAAGACTCCATCCAGCAGCAGCACGACGGCATGGTGGTGGTGGAGGAGCGCGGGACACCAGCAGGGCTTCGCCAAGCACTACGAGAGACGAGTAGGGAGAGAGATAGGGCTGCGCCAAGAGGGAGATGATCTCGTGTGTCTTGCAGCCCCCAATACCTCAAGTATATATAGGGGAAGGGGAGGGGCTGTGCCACCATCTAGGGTTCCCTCCCTAGGGGTGGCAGCAGCCCCAAAACCCATCTAGGGTTGCGGCCAAGGGGGGAGAGCGGGGGGCGCACCTAGGGTGGGCCTTAAGGCCCATCTGGACCTAGGGTTTGCCCCCTCCCACTCTCCCTTGCGCCTTGGGCCTTGGTGGGAGGCGCACCAGCCCACCTGGGGCTGGTCCCCTCCCACACTTGGCCCACGCAACCTTCTAGGGCTGGTGGCCCCACCTGGTGGACCCCCGGGACCCTCCCGGTGGTCCCGGTACGTTACCGGTAGCACCCGAAACTTTTCCGATGACCAAAACGGGACTTCCCATATATAAATCTTTACCTCCGGACCATTCCGGAACTCCTCGTGACATCCGGGATCTCATTCAGGACTCCAAACAACATTCGGTAATCACGTACATACTTTCCCTATAACCCTAGCATCATCGAACCTTAAGTGTGTAGACCCTACGGGCTCGGGAGTCATGCAGACATGGCCGAGACAACTCTCCAGTCAATAACCAACAGCGGGATCTGGATACCCATGTTGGTTCCCACATGCTCCACGATGATCTCATCGGATGAACCACGATGTCAAGGATTCAATCAATCCCGTATATAATTCCCTTTGCCTATCGGTATGATACTTGCCCGAGATTCAATCGTCGGTATCCCGATACCTTGTTCAATCTCGTTACCGGCAAGTCTCTTTACTCGTTCCGTAACACATCATCCCGTGATCAACTCCTTGGTCACATTGTGCACATTATGATGATGTCCTACCGAGTGGGCCCAGAGATACCTCTCCATTACACGGAGTGACAAATCCCAGTCTCGATTCGTGCCAACCCAACAGACACTTTTGGAGATACCCATAGTGAACCTTTATAGCCACCCAGTTACGTTGTGATGTTTGGCACACCCAAAGCACTCCTACGGTATCCGAGAGTTGCACAATCTCATGTTCTAAGGAAATGATACTTGACATTAGAAAAGCTTTATTATACGAACTACACAATCTTGTGCTAGGCTTAGGATTGGGTCTTGTCCATCACATCATTCTCCTAATTATGTGATCCCGTTATCAACGACATCCAATGTCCATGGTCAGGAAACCGTAACCATCTATTGATCAACGAGCTAGTCAACTAGAGGCTTACTAGGGACATGGTGTTGTCTATGTATCCACACATGTATCTGAGTTTCCTATCAATACAATTATAGCATGGATAATAAACGATTATCATGAACAAGGAAATATAATAATAACTAATTTATTATTGCCTCTAGGGCATATTTCCAACAAATTAGGCCCAAAACCTCTTAAAGGGCCAGACCTAATCTGGGCCGTAAATTGGCCCAGAACGTGGTAGGCTTTTAACGGGCCGGATCTCATATGGGCCACTATTAGGCCCGGAGCGTGGCAGGCCATTAATAGACCGTATCAAATATGGGCCGACATTTGGCCCAAAACATGGCAGCCAGTTAACGGGCTGGCCTACTAGGGTCCTCAAAATCTTGTGGGCCTATAGCTGGGCCGGCCCATTAATGTCGGCGAAATCTCGTGGGCCTTTAGCTGGGCCGGCCTATTATGATCCGCAAGAATTTTGTGGGACTTTACCTGGGCCGGCCTATTATGGCACACAAAAATCTTGTGGGCCATTACCTGGGCTGGCCCATTATGGCCCGCGAAATCTTGTGGGCCTTTAGCTGGGCCAGCCCATTATGGTCCACAAAATCTCGTGGGCCTTTAGCTGGGCCGGCCCATTATGGTCCGCAAAATCTTGTGGGCCTTTATTTGGGCCGGCCCATTTAAACTTGTTGGGCCGTGCCATGTGTCGACATATCATAGGCGCCTTCTATCCAGTGAGTGGATGACATCTGTCCCGACGATGAGCCGACACGTGTTTCCTCTAGCCAATGATGATTTTACACATGGAAAATCCCCATTGGTCGGGGCTGTTAACGGGTTATCGAATCCAAAACCCGACCTGATAGCTTAATGGCGTTCCATTACGGTGGATGCCACATGTCGGTCTCCCTTGACGAAAGCACTTCTGTGACGCACGATTTATCATCATGGAAGTGGACACTTCCGTGATGATAATTTTGTTAATGTCATGGAACACTTCTACGACAGCACAGGTATGACTATCTTGATTCTGTCATAAATTTGTCATGGATGTACATGCATGACAAAAAAGCGACCTACTGTGACGAACACGTATCATCACGGAAGTGTATTTTTTTGTAGTGATTCGAGTGTGTTTCATGAATGGATCAATGTTTGAGCATGATGGGCTAGGGACAATTTGTTTTAGCATTGATATTTTGAAAGACATGGTTGCTTGTTGATATGTGTCGGTGTCAAAACCGGCGGATCTCGGGTAGGGGGTCCCGAACTGTGTGTCAAGGCCGGATGGTAACAGGAGACAAGGGACACGATGTTTTTACCCAGGTTCGGGCCCTCTCGATGGAGGTAATACCCTACTCCTGCTTGATTAATATTGATGATATGGGTAGTACAAGAGTAGATCTACCACGAGATCAAGGAGGCTAAACCCTAGAAGCTAGCCTATGGTATGATTGTTGTATATGGAGTTGATGTCCTACGGACTACAACCCTCCGGTTTATATAGACACCGGATAGGGTTAGGGTTACGCAGAGTCGGTTACAATGGTAGGAGATCTTGAATATCCGCATCGCCAAGCTTGCCTTCCACGCCAAGGAAAGTCCCATCCGGACACGGGACGAAGTCTTCAATCTTGTATCTTCATAGTCCTGGAGTCCGGCTGAAGGTATAGTCCGGCTACCCGAACACCCCCTAATCCAGGACTCCCTCAGTAGCCCCTGAACCAGGCTTCAATGACGACGAGTCCGGCGCGCAGATTGTCTTCGGCATTGCAAGGCGGGTTCCTCCTCCAAGTCCTTCATAGAAGATTGTAAACACCAAGAGTAGTGTCCAGCTCTGCAAAATAAGTTCCACATATTGCCATAGAGAGAATAATATAAACACAAATCAAATCTGCTGACGTATTCCGCAGTGCATCATCACACTACGGCCAAGTCCTTTACTCGAATCATTTTTACTTTTCCACCTCAGCACGTTTTGCAAGGCGGTTTCCTTGGCACGTCTTGTCAAAGCAGAGATCGTGTACCCCCTTTACGGGATTCTCATCAATACGGACGTGGGTACCCCAACCGCGCCATTTATCATGGCGCTTGGGAGGCAAGCGAGTTTTACTAGGCTGGTGGGGACGCACAACCGCATCCGCCCATATAAGGGGATAAGGATCCACCTTTTCACCTACGCCTTTTTCCTCCTTTGCTTATCCATCTCCTGCGCACTCGAGCTCCAGCGCCCAAGCCCGCACTTCCCACCTCAACCTTCTCCAGCAATGTCCGGAGAGGGAGGCAAGTGGATGGTATCCTCCGTTACGGAGGGCCAAGTCAAGAAGCTAAGGAAGGCCGGATACCTGTCTAAGGACATCGCGCACTGGCTTCCCGAAAAGGGGCAGCTTCTCCCCACCCCAAGGCCCCATGAGAGGGTAGTATTTCTTCCCCACTTCCTCCGCGGACTGGGTTTTCCACTCCACCCATTTGTCCCGGGGCTCATGTTCTACTACGGCCTGGATTTCCACGATCTGGCCCCGAACTTCATCCTCAACATCTCGGCTTTTATCGTCGTGTGCGAGGCTTTCCTCCGCGTCCGCCCTCATTTCGGCCTCTGGCTCAAGACCTTCAACGTCAAGCCCAAGGTGGTGCACGGCAGCCAGGCGGAGTGCAGAGGCGCCATGGCGGGCAAGATGGCCAACGTCCTATGGTTCAAGGGCTCTTTTGTGGAGACCCTAAAGGGGTGGCAATCCGGGTGGTTTTACATCACCGAGCCACGCGATCCGAACTAGATCGCAGCCCCCGAGTTCCGATCCGGACCCCCCACGTGGCTTATGTCCTGGAAAGAGACGGGCCTGTCATGGAGTGACGAAAAAGAGGTGACCGGATTGCAAACATGCATCCAGTCCCTGGTGAACAAGCCAATCCGGCTTGTTAATGTAATCCAGGTTATGCTCGTCCGCCGGATCCTCCCGTGCCAACAACGGGATTTTAATCTGTGGGAGTTTGACCCGGCGCAGCACCAAACCCTTAGCAGGCTCTTCGACATGACATACGAAGATGCCTGGAAGGTGCTATTCAAGGGTGCCGAGGCTCCCGCATCCGCTTCCGAGGACCGCGGATACAGCTCGCAGCGTCACGCTAGCGAGGTAAGCTATCTTCACCTTTTACAGGATGTTAAGCTTTTTTCATAGTTTGACTCTATGCGGGATCTAAACTCCCTTACCTTTGACAGGCTTGGCGAGCGATATCCGGACCGATTAACTGTCCGGTTCCGCTGCCCGAAGACCCAGCCCCAGCTCTACTAGTGAAGCTGCTGGTTCCGGCGCCTTATGTGGTGCCGGAGAAGAATGCCAAGAAGAAGAAGACCACGGGGACTTGAAAGAGTGCCCGTAACATGGTGGTGTCGGACTCGTCATCCGACGAGTCCGAGACGCCCTCTTCCCGTGAAAACGAGGAGGAAGAAGAAAACTCTCCCCCCCAGTGGAGGGAGGAGAGAAGAGGAAGTCCGCCCCAACGGCGGAGGACGAGGGGTCTAGGAAAAGGAAGACCCCTCCGCCGGACTACTCCCCCGACGCCGAAGAGGGCGGAGAGGAGTGGCCAAACAGGGTGAAGCGTCCAGCGAAATCGTAAGTTCGGATATCAGAGTAACTCATGATGTTCCTTTGTTGCACAGCTTTCCCTAATGTCGAACGTAATTATGCAGCCCGCCCCGGGCCGAATTCAACGAATCGTCGAGCGGCTCCCTGGACTCATCGGACGTGAACTCAGTTCCGCCCGCTGTCTCCCCCCGCACTGCAGACGACGCCGAAGTGGCGTCGCGACAAGCTCCGGGGCAGGAGGAGGTGGTCCCGGAGGAGCCGCAAGGCAACCTCCCGGACTCCAGGAGTGAAGGGGATAAGGCCCCCAGGGCTCCAAGTCCGGCTTTGTGCCGGACACCGCGCCGGAATCTTCCATAGTTCCGGACCGCGGTAGGCGAACTCCTTCCAAGAGGAGCAAGCCTTCTGAGCCGGCGGCCTCCATCCAACCGGAGGTGCCGGACAATCTGCTAGAGGTGCTCGACGGCGCCTCCATCGACGAGGGGCACCGTACTATTATGAGTACGGTGATCCAGAAGGTTCAGTCCGTCAAGAGCGGACTGACTGAAGCTTGCGCTAGCCTTCTAACAGGCTTCGAGGTAAGTAAAAATATGTAAAAATATTACCGCATAGACAGTAGCCCCTGATGCTTTATTTGGCATTCGAAAAGAAAAGCCGAATAGAGGATCTATTAAATATCGCAGGAGTCTAACAAAAAAGAGTCAATATGCGTATGCAGGCTTCGCTGCTATCCACCGCCGCTCTGACTGCAGAGGTGGGTGTCCTGAAGCAGGACCTCGAGCGGACCGAGCAAGAGCTTGGCCTTGCCAAGCGGCAGCTCGAGGAGAGAGAAGGTAAGAAATACCTTACAGAAAAAGTGCCTATAAAAAGGCGTGATTGCAAAAAAAACAATAGGATTGTACTGCTTATTGTAGGGGCCACGACTGAGGTGGTGACCCTTAAGCAGGCGCTGTCTGAGGCCGAAAAGAAAATGGCCACGGAGCACACCGAGCGAGACAGACTTGGGGCTCAGGTCGGCGAGGTGCAGCAAGAGCTTCAGGCTCTCATGAAAAAACATGAGAGTTTGGAGCTTGAGTCAAAGGCGCAAGCATCCGAGCTCGCGACGGCCCTTGAGACTGCCAAGTCTGCCAAGGCCGAAGCCCAAAAGGCCCTCCAAGAGTTGGAGGAGATGAGGAAGATAGCAGCGGGTAAGTCATTCTTTATGCAAAGCAGAAATATAAAAGTAAACTACTTGTTACTTACCCGAATCCGGAGCTCTCTAGGGGCATTCGCAGATCTTCCCTGCAGCGTATCCGACGCCGCCGCATTCTATCGAGCTGAAGAGGGCAGCTCGACAGAGAAGGTGTTCTGGTCTCAGTATTCTGAGGCCGGACACCCTGTGCCTTTGAGCGACCAGCTGAAACAGTTGGTCGAGCTCCACAAGGCGGCCGAACAGGCCATGAAGGGCTTCATAGTTCGGCTGTGGCCCGGAGAGGCCCTGCCTGGGAACTATTTCGGGCTGGTGCGGCGGCTGGTGGAGGCCTGTCCGAGGCTCGAGGTCATCAAGCGCTCCGTCTGCATCGAAGGTGCCCGTCGGGCCCTTGCCCATGCAAAGGTGCACTGGGGTAAGCTGGACGGTGAGAAGCTTGTGAAGGATGGGCCGCTGCCGGGGAAGGAGCATCGCAAGCCCGAGAACTACTACAAGGATGTTCTTGCAGGTGCCCGCCTTGTGGCGGATGAATGTACCAAAGGATGTGATTTTTGAATGAACTCACTCGTGTTTATCCTGTGCGCTGAAAACTTGTTCATATGCGCTAAGCAATGCTTATTGAATTTAAAATATTACTTTCCGTGCGGCGGCCAAACAGGCCATGAAGGGCTTCATAGTTCGGCTATGGCCTGGAGAGGCCCTGCCTGGGAGCTACTTCGGACTGGTGCGGCGGCTGGTGGAGGCTTGTCCAAGGCTCGAGGTCATCAAGCGCTCCGTCTGCATCGAAGGTGCCCATAGGGCCCTTGCCCATGCAAAGGTGCACTGGGGTAAGCTGGACGGTGAAAAGCTTGTGAGGGACGGGCCGCCGCCGGGGAAGGAGCATCGCAAGCCCGAGAACTATTGCAAGGATGTTCTGGCTGGTGCCCGCCTTATGGCGGATGAATGTACCAAGGATGTAATTTTTGAATGAACTCGCTCGTGTTATCCTGTGCGCTGAAAACTTGTTCATATGCGCTAAGCAATGCTTGTTGAATTTAAAATATTACTTTATGTGCGGCCGTTTATCAAAAAATTGAGAGATGGCCAGTCGTCGGCTTCTGCCCCCATGCCACTAGTGCTGGGGTGTTCGGGATAAACCTGAGCGCTCTTTTTCCCATAGTTGGGTCCTTTGAGGGAGGCGCTCAGCACAACAAACCAGGCAATCAGACTATAATGCTTGAACACTCTCACTTAGCCATAGAACTCTATAATTTTAAATTTCGGCGAAGCCCCTAGTTTGGAAGACCGAGTTCGGGGCGCTATCCACGCCTTGGCCGGACAAAGCCAGCTCCTCGCTTGAAGCGGCATAAGTCTTTAGGGACTCAAAAAACCTCTCGAACAGTGACCGGTCTCTCGCCTCATCATGACAGTCAGTTTTAGCTTTCTCCACTGAGGTGCTTAACCCAGCTGAACCGGGGCACAATCGCAGCGGTTCTCCTAGTGCTACCTTAGCCGATATAGCGGAACGTAAGGCACCAAAACATAGGAGCCGGGCAAACCCAACTATTGACCCAAATCATGATTCGGAGCCGATGCATATAGTGCTATAAGTTCGGGGTGCCGCACTTGTGAAAGTGTACGGACTTCTCACACCATAATGAGGGGTACTGAAGCCCCTGGCGTGTTTGCCGTACCATGGTGTACGGGTACAATCATGTCATTTAATAAACATATATGTGAAAAGAGGATAATGCGAAAAATAGACAAAAAGCTATGCATTGTTTATAGAGAGGCTATTTATCAAAGCCGAACGATACAAATAGTGCGATAAGCAAAAAGATATTGGACTATTTAACATGTACTGACCAGGGGCAGGCCGCGGAATTGTATTCAAAACAGGTATACTGCTCGTAACAGAGACCACCTGGGAGTTCCATAATGCGGCATGGCTTGTCTGCCTCCCTGGATCTTGCATCGTTTGTGCGGCAGTCGAATTGCCGAATAGGTCATCCGAAGTATGGAGTCCTGAAAGTAAGAAAAAATTAAAAAAAGAATCCGGCAACCCCTAGTATGTTTTAAGCCGTATTTTGGGCGTGCCGTTATTGTGCCCCTTCCCTATGCCCATGGTATTTCAAGGGCGTAGTTATGTACGCGAGGCACTGGTTTCGCTATGTCGCGAGAGCTGGGGTTGGGGCCGCATTTCTACACTTGCTCAGAACATGCCAGGCGGTCCTGCTGTGGGTTACTCCGGGCGCGCTTGGCGGTGTCTGGCTTTTTAACGGCCGGACTGGAGAATTGCCTAAGAAGGCTACTTTGTACTTCCACTGCGAGAGCCGCTGTGTGTTCCTCCGTACGGAGGGAGCGTTCGGTGTTTCCATTGACCGTGATTACTCCTCGAGGGCTTGGCATCTTGAGCTTCAGATATGCGTAGTGCGGCACCGCATTGGACTTTGCGAATGCGGTTCGTCCGAGTAGGGCGTGATAGCCACTGCGGAATTGGACTATGTCGAAGATCAATTCCTCGCTTCGGAAATTATCCGGGGATCCAAAGACCACTTCAAGTGTGACTGAGCCTGTACAGTCGGCCTCTACACCTGGTATTACGCCTTTAAAGGTCGTTTTGGTGGGCTTAATCCTCGAGGGATCGATGGCCATTTTTCACACTGTATCCTGGTAAAGCAGGTTCAGGCTACTGCCGCCATCCATGAGGACTCTTGTGAGATGAAATCCGTTGATGATTGGGTCGAGAACGAATGCGGCGAAGCCGCCATGACAGATGCTAGTGGGATGGTCCCTTCGATCAAAAGTGATCGGGCAGGAGGACAATGGGTTGAACTTTGGGGCAACTGGCTCCATCGCGTATACGTCCCGTAGCGCACGCTTCCACTCCCTCTTGGGAATGTGGGTTGCGTATATCATGTTCACCATCCGCACTTGTGGGGGAAAGCCCTTCTATCCATTGTTGTTTGGCGGCCTGGGCTCCTCCTCGTCGTCGCTGTGCAGCCCCTTGTCTTTGTTTTCGGCTCTTAACTTGCCTGCCTGCTTGAACACCCAACAATCCCTGTTAGTGTGATTGGCTGGCCTTTCGGGGGTGCCATGTATCTGGCACAAGCGGTCGAGTATTCGTTCCAAACTGGACGGGCCCTTAGTATTCTTTTTGTATCGCTTTTTCCGCCGACCGGATTTATAGCCTCTGAATCCGGCATTGACTGCCGTGTCTTCATTGCTGTCACTGCTAACGCGGCGTTTTTGCTTATTCCGACGTGTCCTGCCACTTTTGTCCTTGGTATCCGAATTACCAGGGTTCTTTGATAAGTTGTTACTGCGAGCTAGCCAGCTGTCTTCTCCCGCACAAAAGCGGGTCATGAGTATCGTGAGGGCTGCCATAGATTTCGGCTTTTCTGTCCCAGGTGCCGGGCAGCCACTCGTCGCGGATGTTATGCTTGAAGGCTGCTAGGGCCTCTGCATCCGGACAGTCGACTATCTGGTTTTTCTTTGTTAGGAACCGTGTCCAGAATTGCCTGGCCGATTCCTCTGGCTGCTGAATTATGTGGCTTAAGTCGTCGGCATCCGGTGGTCGCACGTAAGTGCCCTGGAAGTTGTCGAGGAATGCGGCTTCCAGGTCCTCCCAAGAACCGATTGAGTCTGCTGGCAAGCTGTTAAGCCAATGCCGGGCCGGTCCTTTAAGTTTGAGCGGGAGGTATTTGATGGCGTGTAGATCATCGCCACGTGCCATGTGGATGTGAAGGAGATAATCCTCGATCCATACCGCCGGATCTGTTGTGCCATCGTATGATTCGATGTTTACGGGTTTGAAACCCTCTGGGATTTTATGATCCATTACTTCATCCGTGAAGCATAGCGGGTGTGCGGCGCCTCTGTACAGGGCTATATCACGACGCAGCTCGGAAGAGCTATGTCTGTTGTGTTCGGCCCGGCCGGATTTGTTGTATCCGGAGTGAAGATCATCGTCACGTGCCGTAGGGCGCCTGCGCGATTCGTAGATCGATCTTGTTTGTCTTGCCTTATCCTCCAGTACATCTCACAGGTCTGGCGCGTTTTCCCGTGCCTTAGTTGAGCGGCGTCGGGACATGGCCTGGGTGGAGGGCCGAGAGGCCTCTTTGTCGCGGCCGCGAGGTGGCCGGTCTGTCATGTTGTGCGCTGGTGATGTTGGTGCTTCCTCCTCTAATCGGGGTAGCGGCCTACGCTTTGGGTAGCTCTTGGAGGGGCGTTCGAGTTCGTACTCTTCGGCTGCAAGGACTTCAGTCCATCTGTCAGCTAGCAAATCTTGGTCAGCTCTAAGCTGTTGCTGCTTTTTCTTGAGGCTGCTTGCCGTGGCTAAAAGCCTGTGTTTGAAACGCTCTTGTTCGGCGGGGTCTGATGGTACGACGAATTCGTCGCCATCGAGGCTTGCCTCGTCTTCGGAGGAAGGCATATAGTTATCATCCTCGACCTTCAGTCTGCCGCTCTCTCATGAGGGCTGGCTTCTCCATCTTCCTGTGCTGAATCTTGCTGTGGTGGGTGTTCTTTGGCGCTATCCGGGGTAGTATTATCTCCCGTGCCGGAATCACCGTTTTTGCTTTGGCGGGATTTAGAGCGGTGCCGCTGACGCCGACGCTTTGGCTGTTTCTTGGAGGTGTCATCCCCCGCTATTCCATCACCATCTCCATCTTTTGGAGTATCCACCATATATATGTCATATGACGAGGTGGCCTTCCAGCGCCCTACAGGTGCTGGTTCCTGTTCGTCTCCTACATCGTCGTCCATACCGTCGATGTCTTCGGAGCCGAAGTCAAGCATGTTGGTTAAGTCGTCGACAGTGGCTACAAAGTGGGTGGTGGGTGGGCTTTGAACTTCTTCATCGTCCATATCCCATCCTCGCTGACCGTAATCCGGCCAGGGCTCTCCTGATAAAGAGAGAGACTTGAGAGAATTCAGGATGTCGCCAAAAGGCGAGTGCTGAAAGATGTCCGTGGTGGTGAACTCCATTATTGGCGCCCAATCGGATTCGATCGGCAGGGGCGCGGGGGGTTCGGAGTCCGGAGAGGAGTCCGGATCCTCGGAGTCGTGAGTCACGCGGAGTGTGGGGCCGACGTTCGGCTCGATCGCCTTTGAGATTGCAGCCCCCGAGGTGACGTGCAACCGCTCATCCTCAACTGACACAACTGGCTCCGAATTAAGGGTCAGAGCTGGTGCGTTTGCGGCCTCCGGGATACTGTTCGGTGACAGAGCTAGATCATGCCCCGCGAGACAGTGCGGTGCACTTGGTTGTGGCTCGAATCCGTCAAAGATCAAATCTCCGCGGATGTCTGCCATGTAATTTAGGCTTCCAAACCTGACTTGATGGCCAGGGGCGTAGATTTCGATCTGCTCTAGGTGGCCAAGAGAATTGGCCCGCAGTGCGAAGCCGCCGAAGACGAAGATCTGTCCGGGGAGAAAAGTCTCACCCTGGACCGCATCGTTGTTGATGATCAAAGGAGCCATCGGGCCTAAAGGCGACGACACAGAGGAACTCTCAATGAAAGCACCAATGTCGGTGTCAAAACTGGCGGATCTCGGGTAGGGGGTCCCAAACTGTGCGTCAAGGCCGGATGGTAACATGAGACAAGGGACACGATGTTGTGGGGTGGTTGAACAGGATCCCGTGGAGAGGGTTGGTTGAACAGTAGCCGGTGGAGTAGCGCGTGGTGGAGGCTGGATGACCAGGAGTCCGTGGATGAACAGTCGCAGGTGGAGGCTGGAGGAGGTCGACGGTGGATGAACAGTAGCTCGTGGAGGCTGGAGGGGGTCGACGGTGGAGATGAACAGTATCCCGTGGAGTCCCGTTTTGCGGTACGCCACACCCCTCCCGATGAACAGGACCCCCGTTTCGATCGTAGCGCTCCAACACAAGTCAGTTTCCTCCGTTTTGCTGTACGCCACACCCCTCCCGATGAATAGGACCCCCATTTCGACCGTAGGAGGTCCGTTTCCTCCGTTTTGCAGTATGCCAGACCCCTCCCGATCAACAGGACCCCATTCCGAACGTAGGAGGTCCGTTTCCTCCGTTGTGCGGTACGCCAGGCCTCGTTTCCATCGCTTGTTCCGTCCAAGCCCTCCCGATGAACACGACCACACATTCCATTCTGACCCAGCCGGTTGGCTCCCATGCGTTTCGTTGCCTCCCGATGAACACGACACATTCCGTTGCCTCCCCATGAACACAACACATTCTGTTGCCTCCCCATGAACACGACGCATTCCGTTGCCTCCCCATGAACACGACGACGACGCTGTTTCTCCGTTCCGACCCAGCCATGTACACGAGCCCTGGCCGTACGTATGCGCAAGTAGGCGTTCGAGATCCCGCACTTATGTACACATACGTGGCCGTATTTTCTTTCTTGCACCCTGGCCACTGTACGTACATGTACACGCTACGTGCGCGCCTCTAATACGACACGTGCGTGCCTCTACTACGACATGTGCGTGCCTCTACATCGACCAGAATGACAACGCTACGTACGCTTCGACCAGGTGGGTCCCGACTGTCAGGCACTTCCTTGCCTGCGAAGATGTAGCTGGTGGGTCCCAGCAGCCAGGGGGCGAATCGTTTTTTTTGCCCGGACGCACTTCCTTGCGTGCGAAGATGTAGATGGTGGGTCCCAGCAGTCAGGTGGAAACATTTTTTTTGTGAAATACAGTGGCCCGTCCGGTGGGTCCCAGCTGTCAGGTGGAGGAATCATTATTTTTCGCGTAATAAGAAGGCACTTCCTTGCTGCGGCCGTGGACCCAGCTATCAGCCTCTCCACGTACAGTCCACATCCGATGGAAGTCGTTCCTTGACCACGTTGACCACGCCGCACCGAGAGCACCAGGGCGGTGGACGACGGCGAGGCCTTGGAAGGGGACGACACGGAGGCAGGGAAGACTCGACGATTGTTTCCCACACAGAAGGGAGTACGACTGTACGAGGGTTTACTGGTTCGTCTGCCGTCGCCGGAGAATAATAGCAGATGTGGGTGAGTAGAGGGATGGCTAGGCCAGCGATAGGAGTACAGTCGGGCGGTGAGGCCTGCGCGGTAGCACAGCTGGCGGCGAGGAGGAGGGAGCAGGCAGTCCCGCTGGCGCCTGTTTGAGCGGCTGGAGCAGGAAGAGCAGAGATTGAAGAAGCACGACGGCCGTTGGATGGACATCCAACAGTCAGTGCTTGTGTGTGAACCTTTTTTTAGGAAAGCCTCAAATCTGTGGAGAACAACATACAACCCATCTGCCATTATTTCTAGTAATTTACAGCCCATTTGCTAATTCTTAAGGTTTTTTTGGAGCCCATATTCTTTTTGTTAGCATTACATCCCATATTGTGGCAACGGTTGAAAAATTATACGAAATTTTGCATATTTCGGTGCGGTCCGAACTGTTTTTAATCCCAAAATTTCGACTCACATTCAAACTGATTTTAAAAATAAATGTATATCAATATAAAATCCAACAAATTCTCCACGCATAAAAATTAATGTAATTTAAATTCTTGAAATGAAAAAAGATATTTGAAACTAATTGCTGGTTTGATGTGTTTTAAAAATGTACAGCCCATTTCTCATTACCGATGGGCCATTTTCTCTGCCAGCTGAATGAAAGCTCTTCTCGTCTTGAAAGATTTGCAGCCCAACAGGCCTGACAAAGCGACTTACTTGGCAAATCACAAAAAAACTGGGCTGTGGCCGTGGACCCAGCTGTCAGCCTCTCCACGTACAGTACTCTTCCGATGGAAGTCGTTCCTTGACAACATTGACCACGCCGTGCGGAGAGCACCACGGCGGTGGACGACGACGAGGCCTAGGAAGGGGACGACGTGGCAGTGGAAGCCCGCGCGGAGAGGACTACGAGGGTTCACTGGTTCGACTGCGGTATGAGGCTGCCTTCGCCGCAGGGCCTGGCCAGCGGTGGGAATAGTAGGGGGCAGTGAGGCCTCTGCGGCAGCACAACCGGCCACGGGAGGCAGGAGCATGCGACACGACCGACGCTGCTTTGGGCGGCTGGAGCAAGAAGACCAGAGGTTGAAGAAGCACTACAGCCGTTGGATGGACATCGTACGGTCACTGGAGCTAGAATCCTTCATATTGACTAAGTTGAAAAAGCCCTTCGTCCCGGTCAACTTAGTAGGCCCACAATTCAGCCTCCTAGCAAGGTGGGTCCCAGCTAGCCGGGGGAGTATTCATTTTTTTGTGCGTAATAAGGAGGCACTTCCGGTGGGTTCGAGCTGACAGCGGGGGGACGTTTTTTTCGCGAAATACGGTGGCCCGTCCGGTGGGTCCCAGCAGTCAGGGGAAACAATTTTTTCGCAAATTACTGGTGGCCCGTCCGGTGGGTCCCCGCTGTCAGGTGGAGGAATAATTATTTTGCATGTAATAAGGATACACTTCCTTGCTGTGGCCGTGGACCCAGCTGTCTGCCTCTCCACGTACAGTCCATGTCCGATGGAAGCCGTTCCTTGACCACGTTGACCACATCGCGCTGAGAGAACCAGGTCGGTGGACGACGGCAAGGCCTAGGAAGGGGACGACGCGGAGCTGGGGAAGACGCGGCAGTGGATGCCCACGCGTAGAGGAGTACGAGGGTTCACTGGTTCGCTGCGGTGTGAGGCTGTCGTCACCATAGAATAACAGGGGGTGTGGGTGAGTAGAGGGATGGCCTGGCCAGTGGTGGGAGTAGTAGGGGCGGTGAGGCCTCCGCCACATCGCAGCCGGCCACGGGAGGCAGGAGCATGAGGCACGACCGGCGCTGGTTTGGGCGGCTGGAGCAAGAAGACCAGAGGTTGAAGAAGCACTATGGCCGTTGGACGGACATCATACGGTCACTGGAGCTAGAATCATGCATATTGACTAAGTTGACAAAGCCCTCCGTCCCCGTCAACTTAGTAGGCCCACAAGTCAGCCTGCCACTAAGGTGGGTCCCAGCTAGTAGGGGGTATTCGTTTTTTTGTGCGTAACAAGGAGGCACTTCCGGTGGGTCCGAGCTGACAGCAGAGGGAACGTTTTTTTCACGAAATACGGTGGCCCGTCGGGTGGGTCCCAGCAGTCAGGGGCAAACGTTTTTTCCGTGATATACTAGTGGGTGTCCGGTGGGTCCCTGCTGTGAGGTGGAGGAATAATTATTTTCCATGTAATAAGGAGGCACTTCCTTGCGGCTGCCGTGGACCCAGCTGTCAGCCTCTCCACGTATAGTATTCTTCCGACGGAATTCAGCCGTTGACCACATTGACCATGCCGCGCCGACAGGACCACGGCGGTGGACGACGGCGAGGCCTAGGAAGGGGACGACGCGGAGCCGGGGAAGACGCGGCAGTGGATGCCCACGCGGAGAGGAGTACGAGGGTTCACTGGTTCGCTGCGGTGTGAGGCTGCCGTCGCTGCAGAATAACAGGGGGTGTGGGTGAGTGGAGTGGAGGGATGGCCTGGCCAGCGATGGGAGTAGTATGGGGGCGGTGAGGCCTCCGCGGCAGCACAGCCGGCCACGGGAGGCAGGAGCAGGCGGCACGACCAGCGCTGCTTTGGGCGGCTGGAGCAAGAAGACTAGAGGTTGAAGAAGCACTACGGCCGTTGGATGGACATCGTACGATCAGTCGAGCTAGAATCGTGCATATTGACTAAGTTGACAAATCCCTTCGTCCCCGACAACTTTGTAGGCCCACTATACTGGGTCCCAGCTAGCAGGGGGAGTATTCATTTTTTTTGTGCATAATAAGGAGGCACTTCCTTGCGTGCGAAGATATAGCTGGTGGGTCCGAGCTGTCAGCGGCGGTAACGTTTTTTTCGCGAAATACAGAGGCCGTTTCTGTGGGTCCCAGATGTCAGGTGGAGGAAATCATTATTTTGCGCATAATAAGGAGGCATTTCCTTGCATGCGGCCGTGGACCCAGCTGTCAGCCTCTACACGTACAGTCCACTTCAGATGCATGTCGGTCGTTGACCACGCCACGCCGAGAGCACCAGGGCGGTGGACGACGGCGAGGCCTAGGAAGGGAAAAACACGGAGGCACGGAAGACTCGGCCGTTGATTTTGTTTCCCATGCGGAGGGGAGTACGACTGTACGAGGGTTTACTGGTTCGTCTGCCATCGCCGGAGAATAACAGCAGGTGTGGGTGAGTAGAGGGATGGCTAGGCCAGCAATGGGAGTACGGTGGGGCAGTGAGGCCTACGCGGCAGCACAGCTGGCCGCATGGAGGAGGGAGCAGGCAGTCCCGCCGGCGCTTGTTTGAGCGGCTGGAGCAGGAAGAGCAGAGATTGAAGAAGCACGAGGGCCGTTGGATGGACATCCAACAGTATACAGGACATCTATGGAAAGCCTCAAATCTGTGGAAAACAGCATACAGCCCATCTGCCATTATTTCAAATAATTTACAGCCCATTTGCTAATTCTTATGGGTTTTTCGGATCCCATATTCTTTATGTTTGCATAACAGCCCATATTGTGGCCATGGTTAAAAAATTATATGAAATTTTGCATATGTCGGTGCGGTGTGAACTCTTTTTATTCCCGAAATTTCGAGTCACATTCAGACTGATTTTAAAAATAAATGTATATCAATATAAAATCCAATAAATTGTCCACGCATAAAAATCAATGCAATTTAAAATATCGAAATGAAAAAAAGATATTTGAAAATAATTGCCGGTTTGATGTGTTTTGAAAATGTACAACCCATTTCTCATTACTGATAGGCCATTTTCTCGGCCAGCCGAATGAAGCTCTCCTCATCTTGAAAGATTTGCAGCCTAGCAGGCCTGATAAAGCGACTTACTTGACAAATCACAAAAGAACTGGGCTAGCCATTTTCAGAAAGAAAAAAAAACTATTGGGCTGGTCTATGGTAAACATAAAAGAAAAGGCTGTCTAGACAGGCCAGAGTGTCCCGCACAGCCCAGTTGACACCCTGCTTCTGTCTCAAAAACAAATTGACTCTAGTGCAAGTGGTAGACTGTTGGAAATATGCCCTAGAGGCAATAATAAATTAGTTATTATTATATTTCATTGTTCATGATAATCGTTTATTATCCATGCTAGAATTGTATTGATAGGAAACTCAGATACATGTGTGGATACATAGAAAACACCATGTCCCTAGTAAGCCTCTAGTTGACTAGCTCGTTGATCAATAGATAGTTACGATTTCCTGACCATGGACATTGGATGTCGTTGATAACGGGATCACATCATTAGGATAATGATGTGATGGACAAGACCCAATCCTAAGCCCAGCACAAGATCGTGTAGTTCGGATAATAAAGCTTTTCTAATGTCAAGTATCATTTCCTTAGACCATGAGATTGTGCAACTCCCGGATACCGTAGGAGTGCTTTGGGTGTGCCAAACGTCACAACGTAACTGGGTGGCTATAAAGGTTCAGTATGGGTATCTCCGAAAGTGTCTGTTGGGTTGGCACTAATGCGGCACCTCAGGCCAACACGACCAGATCGCATTTTGCACGAGAAATTACACACCATGTTTCGTTGACATGTGGTCCCGTTCCAACATATCAGTGAGACGACGGCGAGTATTAGGAGTATTTCCGAACGGACGTGTAGGCCGGGGCGCCTCTTCGTGAACCGTGGCAAACTCGCAACCGTCCACTGACTCTTCGCCTTTCCCTCTCGATTTGGAACTGCTGTCGCACGCTCTTCCTCTCCCTCCTCCATTTTCCTTCAGCCCTTCACCCTTTCTTCTACCATTGTTCGATCGTCTTCTCCATGGAGGGAATAGGCCGGAAACGACCCCGTTATTCTTGCCCTGATCTGAAAGATGACATGGTGGAGGAACTCATTGATCGATGCGACATCATCACCTCGGCTAGCATGGCAGGTTCGTTCAAGCCCATTCTCAACTCAACTATTAACATCATTACAAAGAACCCAAGAGTCAAGGAGTGGTTTGATCTCCCCTATCTTCTTCGCCGTGACCCTGATGACTGGCGCCGACACGATGGAGGCCTCGCCCTGTGCAAGTTGATGCCACTTGATAATGATACGTATGACGTTAAGATGCCATAGCTTGAGGGCAAGGCTTGGGCGGGCGCAAATGGAGATTGGGTTGTTTACATTGGGTCCAACTGCGAGTGGGAACTTGTGAATGTGTACACTCGTCACCGGGTTCCACTTCCAAAAATCTCAGCACACTGCCCAGAGGTTGAGCACACCGGTAATTTACGCGCGTTCAAATACGATCATGGTGACTGTCTTCTACGGAAGATAGCAATTTGTCGAGTTCCCAACCGCTCTTAGAATTACAACAACTATGAAGTTCTTGCTATCTTCGACAAGCTTGTTGCCATCCTTAGTGGTTTGACTCGATGAACATTGCTCAAAAATCAGTTTCTGTGCACGAATGAGTACTGTGATGCAATTCAATACGAGGGCCTTGTGTTTGCTGCTACCACTCGTGGCACTCTTTTTGCATGGTATCCTCGTAGTTTCAGTACGTTTGTCTTCCACCGCAATTATAATTGTTTCATCCACATGCATGCAGGTTAGTAAGTTTCCCTTTACTAATTAACCTTCTTGTGTTTCCAAGGTCCTGTGAACATCCCACCACCTATACTTGAAAAATTTTATAACCAAGGGGGAGATGCTGATGGTGATGATCATGAGCAGCGCCCATATACTCTGTGGCACCTGGCAACTAATTCCGATTGATCACCTCTTCTTGTGTGTATACAGCCCACTGATGATGTTACTGCTAAGGAAGCAGGTGTCTCCCATGGTCGTACTCTCTGGACCTATTCCAACACCCGTTGCATGGTATTCGGGACGGATACTAGTGTGCTAGCGCCAACTCCTTCTCCCTGGCACAGAATTGATAGTCTTGGAGAAAACTCGCTCTTCCTTGGACAAAACTATCCGATGATGGTGAAAGGCGATCCAACTGCTGTTGACACATTTATGAGAAGCAACTGTGTCTATACCTCAGACATTTGGGTGGTTCCCTACCCTGGTACTGATATAGTAGGCCGCTTCAGCCTAGATGATCAGTCCTGTGTTGGTCTCCAGATCGACAACGGATGGCCCATCCCAGAGAATCACTTGTGGTTCAAAGCAAGCGTTTCCAACGCCGCGGAATGGTTGAGTTGAGGTTCATTTCATGGCTTGTTATTTGTTGTGTGGTGAAAACTTTAGTATTTATAATGTATCCTCGTTGTCGATGTGGGTTGATGACCTGTTGTATGTAATAAAATGATATGCCTGTGATAAACTTACTAAATTTATGAATGGCTTTCGAGTCGCTTCTCTGAGTGAGTGGTGCGACGAGGCAAAAAAATATTTTCCGAATACATAATTGTATGTGCATTGCAACAGGTTATCGGATGAGGCCAGTCAACAATAGTAGTACACTATTTGTACTAGCTTCACATGCTTCGCGCGTCGGGCGGGTGTTTTCACTGTAGCCATATGTTAATGTGTTCGCTGTACGTAACCAGCACCTCGAATCCTCGATACTAGTACTATATAGTAGGAGCAAGTAGTAGGAGTAGTAGGGTGGCATGGGCCAGAACAAGCATTCACGTCCAGGAGTACGACACACGCCACCACCAGGACATCCATCTAACACCATATTATTTCTTGGAGTCCGTGCTAGAGCAATCTCTTCAACCTCGTCATTTCTCTAACTTCAGCCATCGCGCGGCAGGCGAGGTGGGGGTTTGCCGATAGTCAGTTTCCTTAACTGCGGTCCCACTTGTAAGGCAACCTCCAACGCACGACCCCAAATGGACCTCCGTTTTGCATGAACTCCAATGATAATTTTGACTAGAAAAGCAAGACCAAAGAAAACAAGAACCACAAGAATACATTTTACTACTCCTGTAAGTTGGATTAGTGCCTTCTCGATGCATTCATTGTTGATCTGCGGAGGCTCGATCTTGCGTGCTTCTTTCTTCTTCGAGTGTAAAGAAGTAGACATTGCTTCCTCGCATCTAGTCTCATGTCTAGCCTCTATTCTAGTAGGAGTATCAACAAGTGCACTAATCTCATCCGAGAGCAGAACCGAAGATTTGGTCGGGTTCTTCCTCCTTTTGCCGACACGTGGGACATCCAACATCCAGGTCGTGTCATGAAAGAAAATAGAGTGGTAGTTGAAGCCAAGATATGTGCATCTTGGGTTAAACTGTAAATAGAATCTTACTACTCTTGAGTAACTCCAAAAGCGGCCACCGAAGATCTTTATTGGATTTGTTTTTCATCAGCAGCACGTTGAGGTGAAAGATGTGCAGGTTCAGTGGGTCTCTTGCGTTTTCACTGACATGTGGGGCCGCATGTGAGCAAACAGACGATGGGCTCCGTGCGTTCGCTGGCTGGCTGAGAAGAGAGATAGAGGAGGGCTGAGCACGGACTGCAGGAAATTTGTTCCACGTACCTCGATATAGGCTCGATATAGTGGGGTGGCATGGGCCATAACTAGCATTCATGTCTAGCAGTACGGCACACGCCACCCACACGAGTCCCATCCGACACCAATTTTCTTGGAGTCCATGCTACCGCCATCTCTTCTCCCTCCTGTTTTCTCAGCCATTGCGCGGTGGGCGGGGTGGGGGTTTGCCGATAGTCGGTTTGCTCAACTGCGGTCTCACTTGTTAGTGAAAATGCAACACCGCACGCATTCCCGCTTGAGCGGCGTGCCGGACCAACCGTGTGGGGGTGCGACGCGAACACGGCAGGCTTTTCCTTTTGAACTCGCAACTTGTAAAATTTGGTTCTGCTCCATGGCGCGACCGATAGATAGAAAATAACGATTTTGCCTAGAGTAATGAGAAGTTTGGTTCTGGCACCGTTCATGCATGGAGTACGTATGAAAATTATGAAGTTGATGCGAAAGGTAAGATAATTACTGTAGTATCATATACTACTACATGGATTTGACGGAAAGATAAAAATACATATGGATCCATCAACGTTCAACGACATCCTCACGCCCTAGTGCGCTGGGTCACCAACCGACCTGTGAGGTGCAGCGGCCTTGGCGCCGAGCTCAACGTGCTTCTGAACAGTGCCGTCCAAGGTTGCCCTGTGCTCCAAGAAGGCCAGTGTCCTATCGTCCTCCTCTTGCATGTAGTAGTCCTTGTGGACGATTTGCGTGTAGACGTGGGTGATTATGTCAATGGTGTCTTGCTACGCCAGGCGCTGCGCGGCGAGCGCGACCTCAAGGTGGACATTCTCCGGCGCGACGGCGGGCAGTCGCAGGGCCACCAGTGCGTCAAAGAGGTTGTTACCATAGTGGCCTTTGAGGGTGGCGGGCATCGCAGAGCCTGGGCGTGTCGGCTGGAGGCTTACGTCAAAGTCGTCCGCAAGCTTCTTGACAACGGTCAACTTGTTGAGGAAACGGACGAGGACCTCGTCGAACAAGGAGACGAAGCTGTCGTCCAAGTGGCCCCTCGCCCTGGCAGCCTCAAGCAATACTACCTGCAGAGGTTCCTCGGTGCCTGGCCGCAGGCCGGCGTCGTGGACCATCTGGCACAGCCGGCTGATGCTCGTGCTCATCGCCTCCATGGGTCTAGCGTAGCTTCTAGTCAACTGATCTTGCAATTCGAGTGACCACTCAGCCCTTGGTTAGCATGCGTAGGTGCGTAGGATTTCGTGCTACTCCTCGGCCCTCTACTGCACCTGCCTTTGGCTGTATGATAGGTGGGCCAGCCACCCCCTGGGGCCACGTGTCATTCACCCAAAGGCAGTTGCCGTAAGTCAATGAAGTTGCGTCCCCCTTCGTGCCGGTGCAGTATAGTCATCTCACCGGACCTCTAGTTGGGGCCAAAGGAGAGAAGTTTGATGTTTACTGGTTTATTGGCCCCCTTTTTATTTTGCGCCAAGTTTTGACCTTTGATTTAACTAATAAAATGTTAATGCATGTAAACAAAAATGTTGTGTCAGTCACCTTACAAAAACCAAATAATCCAAAAACACTTAGGCACGGTGCATTAACTCCCTCCTTGTTTCTTATTTCGTGACATATCAACCAATGAGAGATGTGGGCCGTGCATGCTTTCAATGACTTGAGACTACCAAACATGGCATGCAGTGTTTAGTTCATTGCATGTAATCCTATTAGTACTCTACTTAGGAGTAGCAAAAAAACATTAAGTTCTCTCGCCGATAGGAATAAAACACCATGTATTTATTTATAGAGGGAGTAGTACATTTTTGGTGACATGCATTACTAGATATTGCTAGTCAAATAATAAAATCCAGATGGACGTGGTAGTACTCCTAAATCCAGACGGTGGTGCTACTAGTACTACTAGTAGTAGGAGTACTAGCATTGTACTGCCCGTTGGTCAAATTATTACGTGCTGCTCATCACAGTGAAGTGACAAGACCCTGCGCCGGAGATGACACCTGAGTATAGGCGCCGTGTTTGGCATACCATAGTCAGCCACACCGTCTGCAGTCACTATCATCATGGCTGTAGAGCTAGCCTGCTTACAACTAGCATTGTTCGACATAATTTCCCGTGCGTAGATGCCCATGCATTGCACGGAACACCAAGATTGGGGGTGGACGGCTCCGGCGGCGGCCATCGCGCCAGATTTTTCCACGGCCTTCTACTCCTAGATGTGGTGGGGAGGAGATAAGGCTGATTGTGAGAGACAAGGAGTTGTTTGTAAATAGGGAACAAGTGCGGGCATCTTTTTGCAAAAATGGAGAAGCTTGGTTTGTATGCGTCAGATCTAGATCCGACGGCTATTGGTGAAAGATGGGAGGCACAACATCATCACCAACTCAGGACCTGTTTGATTCGCAGGATTTTGAAAACGCAGGAATAGGACATGGCAATATTACAAGTTTCAAACTGATATTACAAATGTTAGGAGTAATGCTGCACCTACGAAGAGGGAATTACTAGGAAGTTTACGTAAGAACTTTCGTTACTTTAGGTGGATGCAACATTATCGTACAAACTAAAATCCACCGCCCTGACAAGTCACTAATGGGCAAATAAGTTTTCGAGTCTCTGTCCATTTGATGTTTCAAAAACAAATTCAGCTTCTGCGGAGAAATGAGCTCCACCGTGTACCCGCGCGGGTGTGGCTGGGCACGAAGCGTGAGTACGTGCACGGTGCACCTATTCTCTTCTTGTATACGTACACCACCTACGTGGGGTTGTGTGAGAGAGATACAAACCTAGAGAGATATAGTGTGTGGGTTCTTGAGAGTTTTTTTGGGGGGGGGGGGTCAATCAAAAAATTTAACATATGCAATGTGTGTTAAATAGAGTCCTGGATATATAACATATATATAGAGGGGGCGATCCACGAGAAGAGAGTGGAGGTATCATCGGCTTGAGGTGTCCATAGAATCGAAGAGAGGGATGATGTGTGTGTGTGCGCGCGTGCGATCGATAAAGAGTGCCATCGAATTTGTGTGTGCCCACGTCAAAGATATAGAGTGGCTGGACTACTGGAACGTGAGATGAGACATGTGCTGTTTGTCTCTGTGGCATGGATACCTACCTGCAGCGCTCGACTATCGGTGTGTGGTGGGGGAAGAGGGAGGCCCAATTAACTATAGAGGTACAATGGCTGGTATATGTGTGGAGGAGGAGAGAGGCCTACCTCATGTATTAAGGAGATCGATCTGCCTCATGTATTAAGGGAGATCGATCGGCATCCATGCATATGAGCAGGAGATGAATAAGGTTGGGAGAGAGACAGAGCTAGAGTGTTGGAGGGGGTGGTAGTGGAGTTGCTTCTAACAAATGGTGGGATAGGCTTGCTAGACAAACGGAGGGCACGCCCGCAATATCAATAAGAGAGGAGATGGCTGCTTGTTGTTTGTCCACGTGCGTGTGAGAGACGGGTCAGGAGGCATGCACGAATGATGAGGGGGGACGATGTGGCTATGGTAAGCAGTCATAACTACATAGGAAGATCAATTGCCCTTTGTAAGAGAAAGGAGAGACATAACTTGTGAGGTACGTCGATCGATGGGGGGGTAGTTAAAGTCAATCTAGGTATATATTGGGAGATCGATCGGTATACATGCATGTGTGTGTTAGAAGCAAATGAGGCACAAGGAGAAGGATAGAGAGAGAGAGGGATGCATGTAGGAGGTGGTACGAGAGGCATACTATATCGAGGGGGAGGAGTGTGCGAGTACGAGAACGATGAAAAGTGTGGTGGGAGTGAGGCATGGGCGGTGACAAGAGAAGAGGGGAAGCTTGTGTTTGTGCTAGGCACACCTGGCTAGAGAGGCATATCGATCGATGTGTGCCGTAAAGAAGGAGATGGGGGGCCTACACACACCATGGGTGAACGACCTAAAGTAAAAAGACGAATTTGCGCGATGGAGCTAGAGAATGCTGAGGGAGGGTGAGAGAGATGCGGGCATGTGCATGCACAAGAGAAAGTTAGCGCTAGCTACAAAGATAAGAGGGTTGTGTGGGTGTAAAAGACGAATAGAGATCATATATACTTCATTATAAAAAGCGAATTCAGATATTTGAAGAATTTACCATAGTGTTTGAAACCGACGGATTTTTGAATATATATAATGGTGATACACATGGTGTGGTTATGAACATGGTATACTGCATTTAATATATTTTATCTCTACTCTTATAAAAAACGGAGTTGTTGATGATGGTGTGCCTGTCATCCTGCATTATAGGTCGTTTGATTTATATCTGGCGGATAGCAAGGAAACTATGATGGTTGAAGTTGGCAACAATCATGATTGTAGATTCTTATTGAAATAGAGAAACGAATTCAAATTTAGTTCGAATTACAGCGGTAGTATAGACATTTGGATGCACTAAAATGTTGGTATGAGTAGGTTACATGCATTATACAGCAAGCGAAAAAATTTAATAGGACATAACATGGATTCATACCCCCTCCTTCCATCTATATAGGGTGTAATGATATTTTTAAGACCGCCTTTGACTATTGACAAGATTAATAGGACATGACATGCACAATGTGAAAATTATATCATTGAAAGAACCTTTCACAAACGAATTTAACGGTGTGCTTTGTGTAAGTTGCATGTCATATATCATTGCTCTAATATTTGGTCAAAGTTAGCATCGAAAATGTTGGAAATATGCCCTAGAGGCAATAATAAATTAGTTATTATTATATTTCATTGTTCATGATAATCGTTTATTATCCATGCTAGAATTGTATTGATAGGAAACTCAGATACATGTGTGGATACATAGACAACACCATGTCCCTAGTAAGCCTCTAGTTGACTAGCTCGTTGATCAATAGATGGTTACGGTTTCCTGACCATGGACATTGGATGTCGTTGATAACGGGATCACATCATTAGGAGAATGATGTGATGGACAAGACCCAATCCTAAGCCTAGCACAAGATCATGTAGTTCGTATAATAAAGATTTTCTAATGGCAAGTATCATTTCCTTAGACCATGAGATTGTGCAACTCCCGGATACCGTAGGAGTGCTTTGGGTGTGCCAGACGTCACAACGTAACTGGGTGGATATAAAGGTTCACTACGGGTATCTCCGAAAGTGTCTGTTGGGTTGGCACGAATCGAGACTGGGATTTGTCACTCCATGTAACAGAGAGGTATCTCTGGGCCCACTCGGTAGGACATCATCATAATGTGCACAATGTGACCAAGGAGTTGATCACGGGATGATGTGTTACGGAACGAGTAAAGAGACTTGCCGGTAACGAGATTGAACAAGGTATCGGGATACCGACGATCGAATCCTGGGCAAGTATCGTACCGATAGACAAAGGGAATTGTATACGGGATTGATTGAATCCTTGACATCGTGGTTCATCCGATGAGATCATCGTCGAGCATGTGGGAACCAACATGGGTATCTAGATCCCGCTGTTGGTTATTGACCGGAGATTTGTCTCGGCCATGTCTGCATGACTCCCGAGCCCGTAGGGTCTACAAACTTAAGGTTCGATGACGCTAGGGTTATAGGGAATGTATGTACGCGGTTACCGAATGTTGTTCGGAGTCCCGGATGAGATCCCGGAGGTCACGAGGAGTTCCGGAATGGTCCGAAGGTAAAGATTTATAAATGGGAAGTCATGTTTTGGTCACAGGAAAAGTTTCGGGTGCTATCGGTAACGTACTGGGACCACCGGGAGGGTCTCGAGGGTCCACCAGGTGGGGCCGCCAGCCCTAGAAGGCTGCGTGGGCCATGTGTGGGAGGGGACCAGCCCCAGGTGGGCTGGTATGCCCCCCACCAAGGCCCAAGGCGCAAGGGAGAGTGGGGGGGGCAAACCCTAGGTCTAGATGGGCCTTAAGGCCCACCCTAGGTGCGCCCCCTCTCTCCCCCCTTGGCCGCAACCCTAGATGGGTTTTGGGGCTGCCTCCACCCCTAGGGAGGGAACCCTAGATGGGGGCGTAGCCCCTCCCCTTCCCCTATATGTACTTGAGGTATTGGGGGCTGCAAGACACACGAGATCATCTCCCTCTTGGCGCAGCCCTACCTCTCTCCCTCCTCGTCTCTCGTAGTGCTTGGCGAAGCCCTGCTGGAGTTCCGCGCTCCTCCACCACCACCACGCCGTCGTGCTGCTGCTGGATGGAGTCTTCCCAACCTCTCCTTCTCCCCTTGCTGGATCAAGGCGTGGGAGACGTCACCGGGCTGCACGTGTGTTGAACGCGGAGGCGCCGTTGTTCGGTGCTTAGATCGGAATCAACCGCGATCTGAATCGCTGCGAGTACGACTCCTTCATCCATGTTCTTGCAACGCTTCCGCTTAGCGATCTACAAGGTTTTGTAGATGCACTCCCCTTCCCCTCGTTGCTAGATTACTCCATAGATTGATCTTGGTGATGCATAGAAAATTTTAAATTTCTGCTACGATCCCCAAAAGTGGCATCATGAGCTAGGTCTATGCGTAGTTTCTATGCACGAGTAGAACACAAGTTGTTGTGGGCGTCGATTTTGTCAATTTACTTTCCGTTACTAGTCTTATCTTGATTCGGCGGGATCGTGGGATGAAGCGGCCCGGACCGACCTTACACGTACTCTTACGTGAGACAGTTTCCACCGACTGACATGCACTAGTTGCATAAGGTGGCTAGCGGGTGTCTGTCTGTCCCACTTTATTCGGATCGGATTCAATGAAAAGGGTCCTTATGAAGGGTAAATAGAAATTGGCATATCACATTGTGGTTTTGGCGTAGGTAAGAAATGTTCTTGCTAGAAACCTATAGCAGCCACGTAAAAACTTGCAACAACAATTAGAGGACGTCTAACTTGTTTTTGCAGCATGTGCCGTGTGATGTGATATGGCCAAAAGGATGTGATGAATGATATATGTGATGTATGAGATTGATCATGTTCTTGTAATAGGAATCACGACTTGCATGTCGATGAGTATGACAACCGGCAGGAGCCATAGGAGTTGTCTTAATTTATTTATGACCTGCGTGTCAACATAAACGTCATGTAATTACTTTACTTTATTGCTAAAGCGTTAGCCATAGTAGTAGAAGTAATAGATGACGAGACAACTTCAAGAAGATACGATGATGGAGATCATGATGATGGAGATCATGGTGTCATGCCGGTGACAACGATGATCATGGAGCCCCGAAGATGGAGATCAAAAGGAGCAAATGATATTGGCCATATCATGTCACTATTTGATTGCATGTGATGTTTATCATGTTTTACATATTATTTGCTTAGAACGATGGTAGCTTAAATAAGATGATCCCTCGTAATAATTTCAAGAAAGTGTTCCCCCTAACTGTGCACCATTGCAAAGGTTCTTTGTTTTGAAGCACCACGTGATGATCAGGTGTGATAGATTCTAACATTCGAATACAACGGGTGTAAGCCAGATTTACACACGCAATACACTTGGGTTGACTTGACGAGCCTAGCATGTACAGACATGGCCTCGGAACACGGAAGACCGAAAGGTCGAGCGTGAGTCGTATAGAAGATATGATCAACATGAAGATGTTCGCCGATGTTGACTAGTCTGTCTCACGTGATGATCGGACACGGCCTAGTTGACTCGGATCATGTTTCACTTAGATGACTAGAGGGATGTCTATCTGAGTGGGAGTTCATTAAATAATTTGATTAGATGAACTTAATTATCATGAACATAGTCTAAATTGTCTTTGCAAATATGTTGTAGATAAATAGCTCACGTTGTAGCTCCCTTTTTCAATACGTTCCTAGAGAAAGACCAAGTTGAAAGATATTGTAAGCAATGATGCGGACTAGGTCCGTAGTCCGAGGAGTGTACTCACTGCTACACAGAAGGCTTACGTCTTTGATGCACCGCTCGATGTGCAAAGCCCTACAACGTCGTCTGTGGATGTTGTGAACACCTGACAGATACATCCTGATGACTACTTAATAGTTTAGTGCACCATACTTTACGGCTTAGAATCGGGATTCCAATGATGTTTTGAACACCATAAGACATATGAGATGTTCCAAGAGCTGAAATTGGGATTTCAGGCACATGCCCGTGTTGAGAGGTATGAGACCTCTGACAAGTTCTTTTGCCAACAAGATGGAGGAGAATAGCTCAGCTAGTGAGCATGTGCTCAGAATGTCTGGGTGCTACAATCACTTAAATCAAGTGGGAGTTAAACTTCTAGATAAGATAGTGATTGATAGAGTTCTCTAGCCACTATCACTAAGCGACTAGATCTTCATGATGAACTATGACATGCAAGGGATGGAGTTGATCCCGGAGCTGTTCGCGGTGCTTAAGACCGCAAAAGGTAGAAATGAAGAAGGAGCATCAAGTGTTGATGGTTTAACAAGACCACTGGTTTCAAGAAGGGCAAGGGCTAGAAGGGAAATTTCATGGATGGCAAACCAGTTGCCGCTCCAGTGAAGGAACCCAAGGTTGAACCCAAACCCGAGACTAAGTGCTTCTATTGTAAGGGGAACGGTCACTGGTAGCGGAATTACCCCAAATGCATGGTAGATAAGAAGGCTGGTAACTTCAACAAAGTATATACATGTTATTAATGTGTACCTCACTAGTACTCCTGGTAGCACCTGGGTATTGGATACCGGTTCAGTTGCTATTATTGGTGACTTGAAGCAAAAGCTACGGACTAAACGGAGACTGGCTAAGGGCGAGGTGACGATGTGTGTTGGAAGTGTTTCCAAAGTTGATGAGATCACCATTGCATGCTCCATCTGCCTTCGGGATTAGTATTGAACCTAGATAAATGTTATCAAGTGTCTACGTTGAGCATGAATATGATTAGATCATGTTCATTGCAATACGGTTATTCATTTAAGTTAGAGAATAATGGTTATTCTGTTTACATGAATGATACCTTTCATGGTCATGCACCCTATGTGAATGGTTCATTGAATCTCGGTCGTGGTAATACACATATTCACGCCAAAAGATGTAGAGTTAATAATGATAGTACCACTTTCTTGTGGCACTACCGCTTAGGTCATATTGGCGTAAGATGCATGAAGAAACTCCATGTCGATGGATGTTTGGAGTCACTTGATTTTGAATCGCTTAACACATGTGAGCCATGCCTCATGGGCAGGATGACTAAGACCCCGTTTTCAGGTAAAATAAAACGGGCAAGTGACTTGTTGGAAATCATACATGCTGATGCATGTGATCCAATGAAAATTAAAGTGTGCGGTGGATATCGCTATTTTCTCATCTTCACTGACGATTTGAGTAGATATAGGTATATTTACTTAATGAAGCACAAGTTTGAAACGTTTGAAAAGTTCAAGCGATTTCAGAGTGAAGTTAAGAACCATCATAACAAGAAGATCAAATTCCTATGATCTGATCGATGAGAATTTCTGAGTTATGAGTTTGGCAATCACTTAAGACATTGTGGAATTGTTTCACAGTTGAAGCCACCTGGAACACCACAGCGTAATGGTGTGTCCGGACGTCATAATCGAACCTTATGAGATATGGTGCGATCTATGATGTCTCTTACCGATCTACCGCTATCATTTTGAGGTTATGCATTAGAGACAGCTGCATTCACTTCAGATAGGACACCATACAAGTCCGTTGAGATGAGGGCGTATGAACATTGGTTTGGCAAGAAACCAAAGTTGTCGTTTCTTAATGTTTGGGCCTGCGATACTTAAGGCTTTAGCCGGAAAGGCTCGAACCCAAAAACGGACAAATACATCTTCACAGGATACCCAAAGGTAACAGTTGGGTATACCTTCTACCTCAGATCCGAGGGCAAATTGTTTGTCGCTAAGAAAGGGTCCTTTCTCGAGAAGGAGTTTCTCTCGAAAGAATTGAGTGGGAGGAAGATAGAACTTGATGAGGTTGTCGAACCTTTACTTCAACCAGAGAGTGATGCAACACAGAAACATGTTTTCTGTGGCGCCTACGTCAGTTGAAGAGGAAGTTAATGATAGTGATCATGGAGCTTCGGATCAAGTTGATATCGAACCTCGTAGGTCGACAAGGATATGTACTACTCCTGAGTGGTACGGTAATCCTGTCTTAGATATCATGTTGTTGGACAACAATGAACCTACGAACTATGGAGAAGAAATGGTGGGCCCGTATTCCGACAAGTGGTTAGAAGCCATGAAATCCGAGATAGGATCCATGTATCAGAACAAAGTATGGACTTTGGTGGACGTGCCCGATGATCGGCAAGCCATTGAGATAAATGGATCTTTAAGAAGACGGACGTGGGCAGTAATGTTACCGTCTATGAAGCTCGACTTGTGGGAAAGAGTCTTTTCACAAGTTCAAGGAGTTGACTACGATGAGAATTTCTCACCCGTAGCGATGCTTAAGTCCATCGGAATCATGTTAGCATTAGCTGTATTTTTCGATTATGAAATCTGACAGATGGATGTCAAAAACAAGTTTTCTTACCAGTTTTCGTAAGAAAGAGTTGTATGTGATACAATCAAAGTTTTATCGATCCTAAGGATGCTAAAAGGTATGCTGGCTCTAGCGATCCTTCTATGGACTAGAGCAAGCATCTCAGAGTTAGAATATATGCTTTGATGGAGTGATCAAAGCTTTTAGGTTTATACAATGTTTGCTAGAAACTTGTATTTACAAGAAAGTGAGTGGGAGCACTACAACATTTCTGATAAGTATATGTGGATGACATATTGTTGATTCGAAATAATGTAGAATTTCTGGAAAGCATAAACGGTTGTTTGAAGAGTGATTTTCAAAGGAAGACCTGGATAAAGCTGCTTACATATTGGGCATCAAGATCTATAGAAATATATCAAGACGCCTGATGATACTTTCAAAGAACGCACACGTTGACATGTTTTTGAAGGAGTTCAAAATAGATCAGTCAAAGAAGGGGTTCTTACCTGAGTTGTAAGGTGTGAAGTTGAGTAAGACTCAAAGATTGACCACGACAGAAGAAAGTGGAAGGACGAAGGTCATCCCCTATGCTTTTGTCATAGGCTCTATACGGTATGCCATGCTGAGTACCGGACCAGATGTGTACCTTGCCACATGTCTGGCAAGAGGGTACAAAGGTGATCTAGGAGTGGATCATGAGATAGCGGTCAAAATTATCCTTAGAGGAATAAGGAAATGTTTCTCGGTTATGGAGGTGATAAAGAGTTCGACGTAAAGAGTTACGTCGATGCAAGCTTAACACCTATCCAGATAGCTCTGAGTAGATATACCAGATACGTATAATGGAGCAACAATTTGGAATAGCTCCAAGTGGAACGTGGTAGCAGCATCTGCGATATGATATAAAGTTTTGCGAAATACATAGGGATCTGAATATTGCAGACCCGTTGACTACAACCTCTCTCACAAGCATAACATGATCAAACCCAGAACTCATTGAGTGTTAATCACATAGTGATGTGAACTAGATTATTGAGTCTAGTAAACTCTTTGGATGTTGGTCACATGGCGATGTGACCTGTGAGTGTTAATCACATGGCGATGTGAACTAGATTATTGACTCTAGTGCAAGTGGTAGACTGTTGGAAATATGCCCTAGAGGCAATAATAAATTAGTTATTATTATATTTCATTGTTCATGATAATCGTTTATTATCCATGCTAGAATTGTATTGATAGGAAACTCAGATACATGTGTGGATACATAGACAACACCATGTCCCTAGTAAGCCTCTAGTTGACTAGCTCGTTGATCAATAGATGGTTACGGTTTCCTGACCATGGACATTGGATGTCGTTGATAACGGGATCACATAATTAGGAGAATGATGTGATGGACAAGACCCAATCCTAAGCCTAGCACAAGATTGTGTAGTTCGTATAATAAAGCTTTTCTAATGTCCAGTATCATTTCCTTAGCCATGAGATTGTTGCAACTCCCGGATACCGTAGGAATGACTTTGGGTGTACCAACGTCACAAAGTAATGGGTGGCTATAGGTTCACTACGGGTATCTCCAAAAGTGTTTGTTGGGTTGGCGAATCGAGACTGGGATTTGTCACTCCGTGTAATGGAGAGGTATCTCTGGGCCCTCGGTAGGAATCATCATAATGTGCACAATGTGACAAGGAGTTGATCACGGGATGATGTGTTACGGAACGAGTAAAGAGACTTGCCGGTAACGAGATTGAACAAGGTATCGGGATACCGACGATCGAATCTCGGGCAAGTATCATACCGATAGACAAAGGGAATTGTATACGGGATTGATTAATCCTTGACATCGTGGTTCATCCGATGAGATCATCGCATGTGGGAGCCAACATGGGTATCCAGATCCCGCTGTTGGTTATTGACCGGAGAACGTCTCGGTCATGTCTGCATGGTTCCCGAACCCGTAGGGTCTACACACTTAAGGTTCGTGACGCTAGGGTTATAGGAAAGTATGTACGTGGTTACCGAATGTTGTTCGGAGTCCCGGATGAGATCCCGGACGTCACGAGGAGTTCCGGAATGGTCCGGAGGTAAAGATTTATATATGGGAAGTCCTGTTTTGGTCACCGGAAGAGTTTCGGGGTTTATCGGTAATGTACCGGGACCACCGGGAGGGTCCCGGGGGTCCACCAGGTGCCACCAGCCCCTAGAAGGCTTGCGTGGGCCAAGTGTGGGAGGGGACCAGCCCCAGGTGGGCTGGTGCGCCCCCACCAAGGCCCAAGGCGCAAGGGAGAGTGGGAGGGGGCAAACCCTAGGTCCAGATGGGCCTTAAGGCCCACCCTAGGTGCGCCCCCCTCTCTCCCCCCTTGGCCGCAACCCTAGATGGGTTTTGGGGCTGCCACCCCTAGGGAGGGAACCCTAGATGGGGGCGCAGCCCCTCCCCTTCCCCTATATATACTTGAGGTATTGGGGGCTGCAAGACACACGAGATCATCTCCCTCTTGGCGCAGCCCTACCTCTCTCCCTCCTCGTCTCTCGTAGTGCTTGGCGAAGCCCTGCTGGTGTCCGCTCCTCCACCACCACCATGCCGTCGTGCTGCTGCTGGACGGATCCTTCCAACCTCTCCTTCTCCCCTTGCTGGATCAAGGCGTGGAGACGTCACCGGGCTGCACGTGTGTTGAACGCGGAGGCGCCGTTGTTCGGCGCTTAGATCGGAATCAACCGCGATCTGAATCGCTGCGAGTACGACTCCTTCATCCGTGTTCTTGCAACGCTTCCGCTTAGCGATCTACAAGGGTATGTAGATGCACTCCCTTCCCCTCGTTGCTAGATTACTCCATAGATTGATCTTGGTGATGCATAGAAAATTTTAAATTTCTGCTATATCCCCAACAGAAAAACGCATTAGGCCCTATATAGATGGAAGGAGGGAGTAGCTTTGAATAGCATTTGTATAGTAAAACGGCAAGACTCTCTCTTTGTGTGGTGTGAATAGTTTTATTTTTTTCGTTTTCTTTTTGGTTGAGGGAAGTGCGAATTGATTTGGTACGTACAAGTACAATATTACTACACGTTAGGCTTGTCCCTAAAATTCAACCCGCATCTTGTTATATCCCGAAAATTCAGATATCGTGCTCCCAAAACTGGCGCCTTCACAACCCGCGCCTTGCTATCCCGAAATTACAACGCGCGCGAAAACTCCCTCCAGCTGCCAAATCCCGACACGCGAAATCCCCCTTCTAACCCTGAGCCAAAAGGGCCGCTAGTTCAAATCGGTGGGGGTACTTTTGTAACACACCCTACATTTTGGACAAGCGCGTTCCTAAGTCATGCTTCACCCCCTCCCATCGCCCCCTTTTCGCCATTCGAAATCCCAGGCCGCCATAACCTCTCCGCTCCAGCCGTGAAACCCCACCCTCCTCCGTCCGCCACGTCACCGCTGCCCAGCCGGAGCCTCTTCCCCGACGACGTCGTCCACCGCAACAGCTCGACGTCCCTCGTCCACCCCGGATGAGGATCCGTCGTCCATCTCGCCGTCCCGCGTTCAGCCGCCCCGTCCTCCACCTCCAAGGAGCTGCTCCGACGATCGCCTCGTCTATCGCGGCTGCTCCATCCCCACAGCGCCGCCTTAACCTGCTCCACCGAACCGCAGCATCCTCACCGACTCCTCGGACGAAGCCGAGGCCTACTCGGCGCCACCAAAGAGGTTGTACACTCATCGCATCACCTTCTCCTTAACTCGACCTCCCGGCGCCGACGGTGCTCCATCCCGCACCCCCATGGAGCGGCTACCTTGAAGCCGGCACCGGCGACATCTCCATGGCGGCTCTCCCCCAGTGCGAGGCCCCTTCGGCGGCGGCGTCCATACCAGCCGGATCTGCTGCTGCTGCTCCGGCTCTCGCTCGATCGCTCGCTCGCCCAGCTGCTGCTGCTCCCGTGCTGCTGCTCTGCTTCGATTAAGCCACACTTCAGTTGACTGATCGACTTTTGGGTCAGTCGATTTTCAGGGGTTGGGGGGCTCGCCGGAGTTTAAGGAAGAACCACCCGCAGCGGGGACGGGGCTCGCCGGAGAGGTACCCCTCTATCTATCTTAGGTTCAGGGTGGGGGGCGAGGGGCCTAGAGGGCTGGCCGGGGCGGCGGTGGCGAGTTGTTTCGGGGCGGCGAGGCGGCGCTGGGGCGGGCGGCCGGTGGTGGCTGGCGGCTCAGGGGGGTGCAGGTTGAAGATGAACTGCAGGCCCTCCCTAAACTACATGTCAAGTGCCTCTCTGCTACCATTGCGTTCAGTTTCGACAGTAGCATTCAGATTCCACAGTAAATTTCAGTTTCGACAGTTAAGTTCAGAGTCAACAGTTTTTACCTCATCTGTTGTAGTCAGGTGGTTTTTGGTGATGTTAATTTTACATCCATTTTACATCATCTATTGGAGATGCTATTAGAATCCCACTTGAGATTGACGATGTTTGTCTTATGCTGCTTCATCCTTGACGTCTTATGGCTCACCGTAGCTGCTCCAATGACAGAACGATCCATCACAATAGAGTAGTGCCTTGGACGCCGTCTACAGATTCCTCAGATCTTCCTCCACACCTCCGACATCCACCTCTGCCTCAACTGCTTCAGCGACCAACCCAATGATGCTGAGGTCGACACGGCTACGGCAAAGAGGTTGTACACTTGTTGCATCACTTATTACTATACATTCACGTCGATCCATTAGGGCTATTTTGGTTCAACGGAAAAACGTCGATCTACTGGTTGTTACCATCACTCTAAATTTCTGCATGCTCTCCTTACATAATCTCACCATATTTTTTTCGTATGCATGTCAGATATTGTACACAGTCATGCTGAACATGTAGAGAAAAAGAGAAGAGTTTTGCGCGGCAATACAATGTCATGCAGACATCGCTCCATGGTGGGTTCAATGGAAAACCCTCCCCACCCCTCTCCAGATTGTAATCCAGAGGAAGACATCTGTTCTGAGGCGGATTCGGATGCCGCTGACCACTCCTATTTACCCCCCAATGTGTTTGCTCTACCTTGGCATGATGATGTTAGTCATATCATGCATATGTTGCCTTGAAGTGCCTACTTTTGACATCATATATGTCATCTGCTTAGTTTAGACATGTTCTGTCATGCCACCTGTTTAGTTTCTATATCATATATGGGAATTATGCAGTCTCATGTCTTTTAGCCAGCCATAATATATGTGAAATGTGCAATGCCATCCTGTTTAACCAGGCATCATATATTTGAATGATATCTTGCCCATCCTTTTTTCATTACATTTCCATTTGTCGACAATGTTTATACGTTGAACTACTCTTCCTGTGAATTAGCCATTTGGGTGGGAGATGGAAAAATCTGGAGTGAAAACAAGGCCTTCAGAGCAGACAGTGCTACCAGTCAAAGCAAATCTCTTGTTGGGTCCCGATAGCTCCTCAGAGATGGATTCAAAGATAGATGGCCAGTCCTATTCCCCCACCGAGGTGTATGCTCTAACTTGGCACGGTTATACTGCTCATATCATGCATACGGTGTCTTGCATTGCATAGTTTAGACATCATATACACAATATTCAACACCATGTTCTTAGTTCAGACATCATATCGAATGCCCTCTGTTTAGCATATAAATCACATATGTGAATTAAATGATGTGATCCTGATTACTTAGATAACATGTAGGTGAATTATGTCATGCGATCCTGTTTAGTTATTCATCATATCTTTGAATTATGTTATATTATGCTATCCAGTTTAGATAGACATCATATATGTGAAATTATGTCATGCTATCTGTTTTAGTTAAACAATATACATGTCAACTATTTCATGCCCTTTTTTTCCACACTATCTATTGCATCTGTCTCTCATACAATGTCTGTACATTCAACTATGTTTCCTGTTTATCAGCCATTTGAATTGGAGCGGGTGACGCCAGTATCTAGCGGACTAAAAACACGGTCTTCAAATAAAACAGTGCTACCTCTTGATGGAGATAGCACCCGGTTGTACATGCACAAGAACCATCCCTACCACACATAACCCAAACTCTCGCAGATTGTACCCCTACTACGATGGACAGAGAACCAGCTTCACCCAATCTAACCCCAACCCCAGCCGATAGTAACCCAGTTCCTGTTGACACAGCACCATCTCCACCTTAGAGCTCCCAAACAAGAGCAGTTAGTAAGGCAGCTCCAGTGCCCAAAGGGCCAGTACTATCACGGCGAACCCCAACTCCACCAGTTAGTACGCCTATTCCTGTGGACGAAGCACAACCAGCTAGTCGTAGTTTAGCATCTATCGCATTTGATGTTGTTAAATTGTATGTGTGTATCTTCCCATCTTGGAAATATTATAGTAAAGATGAAGGAAAATGCCAGTTGCAGGTGTTTGTCCAGGAGTTATGTGTAAGTAATGTTATTCATGGCAATTACTTTGCTTCGTCCCATACATCCTACCTCCATGATGGTTATAATACAACAAATTTTCCCATTTTTCTCTATAGATAAGGACCGATTTGGAAACTCAAGATGAGGTAACCTGTGCTAATACCTCTGCTATCTTCAAGAATGCTTGGTGGCAGTATCAGAATTACCTGAAGAAAACGTACTTCACCGGCAAAGAAACTCATCATATTCCCTTACGTTCTCCTGAGACACATTTACTGGACGATGACTGGGAACACCTTGTTTTGTACTGGTCCCGAACCAAGAATGTGGTAAGGTCTATGAGCTCATTTTCTATTTTTAAGTATTATATTCTTGTGTCTTACTGTACTCTGTTCATGTAGAACAAGTGCCTAAACCTGAAGAACAACTGTTCTAATTTAAGATTCCATTGCTACCATAGGACATAGATATATGTTTGTTTGATGCTTTTATTATGTACTAGTACTTGGCAATAGAAGACTTGGTAGTTTAATCCTGTCCACCTTACTAATGAACTGGTTCACCAAAATGAGTTTCATATACTAGTATATGCTAAACTTGTTATGTGTCTGCTTGTTTCTTCTTTTAGAATGCTGACAGAATATTGGGGAAGAGTGCCTTATTAAGCAACGGTAAAGGAAGTAATGAAGATAAGGTTCAGGATAGTGACACATCCTGTCTTGGTTTAGTGTTGGAGTTACTAGCCACTACCGCTTGCACAAGCTATTCAAACTCACTGTCTGAATCAGTTTGCTTTCTTGAGTCTCAACTACAAGCTGAAAGACATCGATCAGTTGTGCTGCAACAAGAAGCGGAAGGACCGCGGAAGTCCCTGGAGCATTCAGATGCATAGTTTCTGGTGCAACAGCAAGCGTTGGAGTATTTTAGCGCCAAACAGGACAAAGCTAATCAGCTTGCTAAGCTTATTGCCAGCATGGTGGATACCCAGTATAACGTTTCTTGAGCTCTTCTGAAGTTGTTTCAGTTATGCTCTTGTTTTGCTGTCGCGTTTATTTGCACTGGTGGCCAATTTTGACGGCCAGTGTATATGATATGCTGCTTTGTTCCCTATATTTGCACTGGTGGTGAACTTTGATGCCCAATGGTTGTAATATGTGTAATAGCCGTGATAGCCTAACGTTAGTTGCTTGCTTATTTATTTCCTTGTTGTCTTGTTTATTTGTTTGCTTATAGTCATTTCAGTTCTTTTTCCGCGGTTAACTAGTGGCTGCAATAACCTATTTTTCAAAACTAGGCCACAATAACCATGGGCTAATATTTATTGTAGTGACACTGGGCCTCCTACAGGCCGTAGAAACAGTGGGCCTTCTACGGGCCGTAGAAACAGTAGGCCTTCTACGGGCCGTAGAAATAATGGGCCTTCTACGGGTCGTATCATCAATGGGCCTTATACGGGCCGTATGATCGATTGGCCAAATATGGGCCAATAACAGGCCACATTATGGCCGTAAACGGGCTAGAGTTGGAATCGTCCGTTCATGGGCCGACCGTAATGGGCCATCATTAATAGGCCGTATTCGATGACGCTATGAAAACGGCCCAACATATTAACAGACCACAAACGGGCTGACTGTAACCATGGTCTGAATTTGGCCCACAAGCAGAAAATGACAGTAACGGGCCATAAGTAAACGAATGCTGGAAATGAGCCCAAGAATAAATGGGCTCTGAGAAGGCCGAAAGATAACATGGGCTGGAAATGGCCCAACGGAATAACGGGCCGTTAATGGGTATAAATTGATATACTGTTCATTACGGGCCAGTTTCACCACGGGCCGTTAATGGGTGTAAAGTGATACACTGTTCATTACGGGCCAGTTTCACCACGGGCCGTTAATAGGCTAAGAGTTACATAGGGACTCATATGGGATGAAAGACATCATGGGCCATAAGTGAAAACGGGCTGGAATCATATTGGATGGCCCAGATGATGCTACTGGGTCTAATTCGGATAGGGCGTAACGGGCCTTGGGTTAGCGGGCTGTAAATGGGCTATATGCGAACAGGCCATTAACAGGCTTTACATGGGCTGGCCCGCCACCTTTTGACCAAGTCAAACGGGCCGGCCTTTTCACAGGAATGGGCCTCTATTGGACCGTGCCACGTGTCGACGTATCATAGGCGCCTATCTGACCCACTGACGAGCTGACACGTGTTTCGTCCGGCCAATAAGAATTTTACACGTGGAAAGTTCCCATTGGTCGAGGCTGTTAATGGGTTATGGGATCCAAAACCCGACCTGATAGCTTAACAGCGTTCCGTTACGGTGGATGCCATGTGTCGGTCACCCTTGACGAAAGACTTCTGTGACGCGCGATTTATCGTCATGGAAGTGGACACTTCCGTGATGATAAGTTTGGTAATGTCATGGAACACTTCTACAACAGCACAGGTCTGATTATCTTGATTCTGTCATAAATTTTTCATGGATGCACATGCATGACAAAAAACACGACCTACTGTGACAAACACGTATCATCACGGAAGTGTATTTTTTTTTGTAGTTACCTCGGGTGCCCCCCTGGACCGCCTCTTTTCTCTGTAAATACCCCAATATTCCCAAAACCCTAGGGGAGTCGACGAAATATTCATCTAGCTGCTGCAGAGTCCGGAACCACCATATCCAATCTAGACACCATCACGGAGGGTTTCACCACTTCTTTTGGTGCCTCTCCGATTATATGCGTGAGTAGTTCTTTGTAGACCTTTGGGTCCGTAGTTAGTAGCTAGATGGCTTCTTCTCTCTATCTCTCTTGATTCTCAATACAATGGTCTCTTGGAGATCCATATGATGTAACTCTTTTGCGGTGTGTTTGTTGGGATCGATGAACTTTGAGTCTATGATCAGATCTATCTTTTTATATCCATGAAAGTATTTGAGTTTCTTTGATCTCTTTTATGCATGATCTCTTATAGCCTCATATTTATTCTCCGATATTTGGGTTTTGTTTGGCCAACTTGATCTATTTATCTTGCAATGGGAAGAGGTGACCGGTAGTGGGTTCGATCTTACGGTGCTTGATCCCAGTGACAGAAAGGGAACAAACACGTATGTATCGTTGCTACTAAGGACAAAAAGATGGGATCTATATCTACCGCCATAGATAAACGGATCTCGTCTACATCTTGTCATCGTTCTTATTGCATTACTCCATTTTTCCATGAACGTAATACACTAGATGCATGCTGGATAGCGGTCGATGTGTGGAGTAATAGTAGTAGATGCAAGCAGGAGTTGGTCTACTAATCTTGGACGTGATGCCTATGTAATGATCATTGCTTGGATATCATGATAACTATTTGAGGTTCTATCAATTGCCCAACAGTAATTAGTTTACCCACTGTTTGCTATTTTTCTCGAGAGAAGCCACTAGTGAGACCTACGGCCCCCGGGTCTCTTTCTCATATTATTTGCCTTTGCGGTCTACTTTTATTTGCTTTTATTTTCAGATCTATTAATCCAAAAACCCAAAAATACTTTGCTGCACTTTATTTTATTTGCGATCTATTATTCAATCTATCACAACTTTCTCCCGTCCATGCACCGTTTGAGGCGCCGTTACCCGAAAGGGGTTGACAACCCCTTTAACACGTCGGGTTGCGAGTGGTTGTTATTTGTGTGCAAGGGCTGTTTATGTTGTGTTGCTTGGTTGTCCTACTGGTTCGATAACCTTAGTGTCATATCTGAGGGAAATACCTACAGCTGCTGTGCTGCATCATCCCTACCTCTTTGGGGAAATACCGACGTAGCTTCAAGTGACATCAATGTGGAGGATAGAGTTAGCTGCCAGATGATGAAATTAGAGGTTGTAAAAGTACATGAGGCCCTGGAGGAAGGGATGGACCAGAAAACCCCAACCTTGGATGAGGTGGGAGACGAAGATGACACGCTCGGCCTCCCGATATTTTGGAACTTTGGAGGCGGAGCAGATGGCTTTTCCAACAAGGGGGAGCGGCATTTGACCTTGTCTTGCGGCAGATGGTAGCTTGACATTGTTGCCTGTGGTGATGGGAGAAGGGAGCCACTGAAGGAAATATGCCCTAGAGGCAATAATAAAGTTGTTATTTATATTTCCTTATATCGTGATGAATGTTTATTATTCATGCTAAATTGTATTAACCGGAAACTTAGTACATGTGTGAATACATAGAAAAACAGAGTGTCACTAGTATGCCTCTACTTGACTAGCTTGTTAATCAAAGATGGTTAAGTTTCCTAACCATAGACATGAGTTTTCATTTGATAAACGGGATCATCATTAGAGAATGATGTGATTGACATGACCCATCCGTTAGCTTAGCACTATGACCGTTTAGTTTATTGCTATTGCTTTCTTCATGACTTATACATGTTCCTACGACTATGAGATTATGCAACTCCCGACTACCGGAGGAACACTTACTGTGCTATCAAACGTCACAACGTAACGGGTTGATCATAAAGATGCTCTACAGGTGTCTCCGATGGTGTTTGTTGAGTTGGCATGGATCGAGATTAGGATTTGTCACTCCGATTGTCGGAGAGGTATCTCTGGGCCCTCTCGGTAATGCACATCACTATAAGCCTTGCAAGCAATGTTAATAATGAGTTAGTTGCGGGATGTTGCATTACGGAACGAGTAAAGAGACTTGCCAGTAATGAGATTGAACTAGGTATGGTGATACCGACGATCGAATCTCGGGCAAGTAACATACCGATGACAAAGGGAACAACGTATGTTGTTATGCGGTTTGACCGATAAAGATCTTCGTAGAATATGTAGGAACCAATATGAGAATACAGGTTCCACTATTGGTTAATGATCGGAGATGAGTCTCCGTCATGTCTACATAGTTCTTGAACCCGTAGGGTCCGCACGCTTAACATTCGATGACGATATGTATTGTGAGTTATGTGATTTGATGTACCGAAGGTTGTTCGAAGTCCCGGATGTGATCAAGGACATGACAAGGAGTCTCGAAATGGTCAAGACATAAAGATTGATACATTGGTAGGTTATGTTTGGACACCGGAAAGGTTTCGGATAAGTTCAGGCATTTTTCGGAGTACTGGGGGGTTACCGGAACCCCTAGGGGGTTAATGGGCCTTCATGGGCTTTAGTGGAAGAGAGGAGGAGGCGGCGTGGAGGGGCGCGCCCCCCAATCCCAAGGAGGGCCGGACCCCCTTTCCTTCTCTCCCTCTTCCCTTTCCTTCCCCTCCTAGTTAGACTAGGAAAGGGGGGAACCTACTCCTAGTAGGAGTAGGATTCCCCCCTTGGGGCGCACCCCATGAGGTCGGCTGGCCGCCTCCTCCACTCCTTCATATATGGGGGAGGGGGCACCTCATAGACACACAAGTTGATCTCTTAGCCGTGTGCGGTGCCCCCGTCCACATTTTTCCACCTCGGTCATATTGTCGTAGTGCTTAGGTAAAGCCCTGTGTCGGTAACTTCATCATCACCATCAACACGCCGTCGTGCTGAAGAAACTCTCCCTCATCCTCAGTTGGATCTAGAGTTTAAGGGACATCACTAAGCTGAACGTGTGCAGATCATGGAGGTGTCGTGCGTCCGGTACTTGATCGGTTGGATCGCGAAGACGTTCGACTACATCAACTGCGTTACTTAACGTTTCCGCTTTCGGTCTACGAGGGTATGTGGACACACTCTCCCCGCTCGTTGCTATACTTCTTCTAGATAGATCTGGCGTGATCGTAGGAAAATTCTTGAAATACTATGTTCCCCAACAATGGCATCCGAGCTAGGTCTATGCGTAGATGTTATATGCATGAGTAGAACACAAAGGAGTCATGGGCGTGGGTATATACATATTTCTTGTCGTCACTAGTTGTTTCTTGATTCGGCTGTATTGTTGGATGAAGCGGCCCGGACCAACATTACATGACCGCGTTCATGAGACTGGTTCTACCGACGTGCTTTTCACACAGGTGGCTAGCAGGTGTCAGTGTCTCCAACTTTAGTTGAATCAGATTCAATGAACAGGGTTCTTTCTGAAGATCAAAAAGCAATCACTATACCACGTTGTAGTTTTTATGCCGTAGGTAAGAACGGTTCTTGCTAAGCCCGTAGCAGCCACGTAATACTTGCAACAACAAAGTAGAGGACGTCTAACTTGTTTTTGCAGGGCATGTTGTGATGTGATATGGTCAAGACATGATGATATATAATTTGTTGTATGAGATGATCATGTTTTGTAACAGTTATCGGCAACTGGTAGGAACCATATGGTTGTCACTTTATTGTATGAAATGCAATCGTCATGTAATTGCTTTACTTTATCACTAAGCGGTAGCGATAGTTGTAGAAGCAATAGTTGGCGAGATGACAATGATGCTTCGATGGAGATCAAGGTGTTAAGCCGGTGACGATGGTGATCATGACGGTGCTTTGGAGTTGGAGATCAAAGGCACAAGATGATGATGGCCATATCATATCACTTATTTGATTGCATGTGATGTTTATCCTTTATGCATCTTATTTTGCTTAGTACGGCGGTAGCATTATAAGATGATCTCTCACTAAATTTTAAGGTACAAGTGTTTTCCCTGAGTATGCACCGTCGCTACAGTTCATCGTGCCGAGACACCACGTGATGATCAGGTGTGATAAGCTCTACGTTCACATACAACGGGTGCAAGCCAGTTTTGCACATGCAGAATACTCAGGTTAAACTTGACGAGCCTAGCATATGCAGATATGGCCTCGGAACACTAAGACCGAAAGGTCGAGCGTGAATCATATAGTAGATATGACCAACATAGTGATGTTTACCATTGAAAACTACTCCATCTCACGTGATGATCGGACATGGTTTAGTTGATATGGATCACGTGATCACTTAGATGATTAGAGGTATGTCTATCTATGTGGGAGTTCTTAAGTAATATGATTAATTGAACTTTAATTTATCATGAACTTAGTACCTAATAGTATTTTGCATGTCTATGTTATTGTAGATAAATGGCCCATGTTGTAGTTTCGTTAAATTTTAATGCGTTCCTAGAGAAAGATAAGTTGAAAGATGATGGTAGCAACTACACGAACTGGGTCCGTAACTTGAGGATTATCCTCATTGTTGCACATAAGAATTACGTCCTGGAAGCACCGCCAGGTGCCAAACCCGCAGCAGGAGCAACCCCAGATGTTATGAACACCTGGCAGAGTAAAGCTGATGACTACTCGATAGTTCAGTGTGCCATGCTTTACGACTTAGAACCGGGACTTCAACGATATTTTGAACGTCATGGAGCATATGAGATGTTCTAGGAGTTGAAGTTATTTCAAGAAAATGCCCGGATTGAGAGATATGAAGTCTCCAATAAGTTCTACAGCTGCAAAATGGAGGAGAATAGTTCTGTCAGTGAGCACATACTCAGAATGTCTAGGTACCACAATCACTTGACTCAGCTGGGAGATAATCTTCCGGTTGATAGTGTCATTGACAGAGTTCTTCAATCACTAACACCAAGCTAAAAAAGCTTCATGATGAACTATAATATGCAAGGGATGGAAAAGACTATTCCCGAGCTCTTCGTAATGCTAAAGGTTGCGGAGGTAGAAATCAAGAAGGAGCATCAAGTGTTGATGGTCAACAAGACCACCAGTTTCAAGAAGAAGGGCGAAGGGAAGAAGGGGAACTTCAAGAAGAACGGCTAGCAAGTTGCTGCTCAAGTGAAGAAGCCCAAGTCTGGACCTAAGCCTGAGACTGAGTGCTTCTACTACAAAGGGACTGGTCACTGGAAGCGGAACTGCCCCAAGTATTTGGCGGAAACGAAGGATGGCAAAGTGAAAGGTATATTTGATATACATGTTATTGATGTGTACCTTACTAATGCTCGCAGTAGCGCCTAGGTATTTTATACTGGTTCTGTTGCTAATATTTGCAACTCGAAACAGGGGCTACGGATTAAGCGAAGATTGGCTAAGGACTAGGTGACGATGCGCGTGGGAAATGATTCCAAAGTCGATGTGATCGCCGTCGGCATGCTACCTCTACATCTACCTTCGGGATTAGTTTTAGACCTGAATAATTGTTATTTGGTGCCAGCGTTAAGCATGAACATTATATCTAGATCTTGTTTGATGCGAGATAGTTATTCATTCAAATCAGAGAATAATGGTTGTTCTATTTATATGAGTAATATCTTTTATGGTCATGCACCCTTGATGAGTGGTTTATTTTTACTTAATCTTGATAGTAGTGATACACATATTCATAGTACTGAAGCCAAAAGATATAAGTTTAATAATGATAGTGCAGCTTATTTGTGGCACTGCCGTTTAGGTCATATTTGTGTAAAGCGCATGATGAAACTCCATGCTGATGGGATTTTGGAATCACTTGATTATGAATCACTTGATGCTTGCGAACCATGCCTCATGGGCAAGATGACTAAGACTCTGTTCTCTGGAACAATGGAGCAAGCAACAGACTTGTTGGAAATAAAACATACTGATGTATGCGGTCCGATGAGTGTTGATGCTCGCGGCGGGTATCGTTATTTTCTGACCTTCACAGATGATTTGAGCATATATGGGTATATCTACTTGATGAAACATAAGTCTGAAACATTAGAAAAGTTCAAAGAATTTCAGAGTGAAGTGGAAAATCAACATAACTAGAAAATAAAGTTTCTACGATCTGATCGTGGAGGAGAATATTTGAGTTATGAGTTTGGTCTTCATTTAAATCAATGCGGAATAGTTTCGCAACTCACGCTACCCGAAACACCACAGTGTAATGGTGTGTCCGAACATCGTAATCGTACTTTATTAGATATGATGCGATCTATAATGTCTTTTACTGATTTACCGCTATCGTTTTGGGGTTATGCTTTAGAGACGGCTGCATTCACGTTAAATAGGGCACCATCTAAATCCGTTGAGACGACACCATATGAATTGTGGTTTGGCAAGAAACCCAAGTTGTCGTTTCTTAAAGTTTGGGGCTGCGATGGTTATGTGAAAAAGCTTCAACCTGATAAGCTCGAACCCAAATCGGGGAAATGTGTCTTCATAGGATACCCAAAGGAGACTGTCGGGTACACCTTCTATCACAGATCCGAAGGCAAGATATTCGTTGCTAAGAATGGACCCTTTCTAGAGAAGGAGTTTCTCTTTGTAATGTTACTGTCTACAAAGCTCATCTTGTTGCGAAAGGTTTTCGACAAGTTCAAGGAGTTGACTGATACGTCTCCAACGTATCTATAATTTTTGATTGTTCCATGTTATTATATTATCTGTTTTGGATGTTTAACGGGATTTAATATGCTCTTTTATATTATTTTTGGGACTAACCTATTAATCGGAGGCCCAGTGTCAGTTTCTGTTTTTTGGTGCCTATTTTTGAGTTTCAGAGAAAAGGAATACCAAATGGAATGAAACCTTCGCGATGATCTTTCTTGGACCGAAAGCAAACCAGGAGACTTGGAGTGGAAGTTTGTAAATCCGTGAGGCAGCCACGAGGTAGGAGGGCGCGCCCCCCACCCTCGTGGGCCCCATGTAGCTCCACCGACGTACTTCTTTCGTCTATATATACTCTTATACCCTAGATCGATCGCAAAGGGCCACGAAACCACTTTTCCACCGCCGCAACCTTCTGTACCCGTGAGATCCCATCTTGGGGCCTTTTCCGGCGATCTGCCGGAGGCTGAATCGATCACGGAGGGCTTCTACATCAACACCATAGCCTCTCCGATGAAGCATGAGTAGTTTACCACAGACCTTCGGGTCCATAGTTATTAGCTAGATGGCTTCTTCTCTCTCTTTGATCCTCAATACAAATTTCTCCTCTATGTTCTTGGAGATCTATTCGATGTAATACTCTTTTGCGGTGTGTTTGCCGAGATCCGATGAATTGTGGTTTTATGAACAAGATTGTCTATGAATATTATTTGGTTCTTCTTGAATTCTTATATGGATGATTTGATATCTTTGCAAGTCTCTTCGAATTATCGGTTTAGCTTGGCCTACTAGATTGATCTTTCTTGCAATGGGAGAAGTGCTTACCTTTGGGTTCAATCTTGCGGTATCCTTTCCCAGTGACTATAGGGGCAGCAAGACACGTATTGTATTGTTGCCATCGAGGATAAAAAGATGGGGTTTATATCATATTGCTTGAGTTTATCCCTCTACATCATGTCATCTTGCTTAATGTGTTACTCTATTCTTATGAACTTTATACTCTAGATGCATGCTGGATAGTGGTTGATGTGTGGAGTAATAGTAGTAGATGCAGAATCATTTCGATCTACTTGACACGGACGTGATACCTATATTCATAATCATTGCCTAGATATTCTCATAACTATGCACTTTTCTATCAATTGCTCGGCAGTAATTTGTTCACCCACCGTAATACATGCTATCTTGAGAGAAGCCACAAGTGAAACCTATGGCCCTCGGGTCTCCTTCTTATTATATTGCATCTCTTTTATTTACATTTCATCTCATTTACTATTTTGCAATCTTTACTTTCCAATCTATACAACAAAAATACCAAAAATATTTACTTTACTATCTTTATCAGATCTTACTTTTACGAGTGACCGTGAAGGGATTGAAACCCCTTTATCGTGTTGGTTGCAAGGTTCTTGATTGTTTGTGTAGGTACTAGGTGACTTGTGCGTTGTCTCCTACTGGATTGATACCTTGTTGGTTATCAAAACTGAGGGAAATACTTACGCTACTTTGCTGCATCACCCTTTCCTCTTCAAGGGAAAACCAACGCATGCTCTAGAGGTAGCAAGAAGGATTTCTGGCGCTTTTGCCGAGGAGATCTACGCCAAGTCAAGACATACCAAGTACCCATCATAAACTCTTCTCCCTCGCATTACATTATTTGCCATTCGCCTCTCGTTTTCCTCTCCCCCACTTCTGAAAGGATTTTCAAAAACCTTTGCCTTTTATTCGCCCCTCTTTAGTTCGTCTCTTTTCACTTGCTTCTTGTGTGCTTGTGTGTTGGATTGATTATTTGTCACTATGGCTCAAGATAATACCAAGTGTAACTTTTCCAATACCAACAATAATGATTTTATTAGCACTCCGATTGCTCCTACTACCGATGTTGAATCTTGTGAAATTAATACCGCTTTATTGAATCTTGTTATGACAGATTATTTTTCTGGCCTTCCTAGTGAAGATGCCGCTACCCATCTAAACAACTTTGTTGATTTGTGTGATATGCAAAAGAAGAAATATGTGGATTATGATATTGTTAAATTGAATCTATTTCCATTTTTTATTAGAGATCGTGCTAAAACTTGGTTCTCTTTTTCGCCTAAAAATAGTATTGATTCATGGAATAAGTGCAAAGATGCTTTTGTATCTAAGTATTTTCCTACCACTAAGATCATCTCTCTTAGGAACGATATTATGAACTTTAAACAACTTGATCATGAGCATGTTGAACAAGCTTGGGAGAGGATGAAATTAATGATACGTAATTGCCCTACTCATGGTTTGAATTTGTGGATGATTATACAAAAAATTTATGCCGATTGAAATTTGGTTCTAGAAATCTTTTAGATTCAGCCGCGGGAGGCACTTTTATGGAAATCACTTTAGGAGAAGCCACTAAACTCCTAGACAATATTATGGTTAATTATTCTCAATGGCACACCGAAAGATCCACTAGTAAAAAAGTTCATGCGATTGAAGAGATTAATGTTTTGAGTGGAAAGATGGATGAACTTATGAAATTGTTTGCTAATAAAAGTGTTCTTCTGATCCTAATGATATGCCTTTGTCCACTTTGATTGAGAATAATAATGAATATATGGATGTGAATTTTGTTGGTAGGAACAATTTTGGTAACAACGCGTATAGAAGAAATTTTAATTCTAGGCCATTTCCTAGTAATTCCTCTAATAATTATGGTAATTCCTACAACAACTCGTATGGAAATTTTAATAAGATGCCCTATGATTTTGAGATTAGTGTTAAAGAATTTATGAGTTCGCAAAAGAATTTCAATGCTTTGGTTGAAGAAAAATTGCTTAAGATTGATGAGTTGGCTAGGAACGTCGATAGAATTACTCTTGATGTTGATGCTTTGGAACTTAGATCTATTCCACCTAAACATGATATCAATGAGTCTCTCAAAGCCATGAGAATTTCCATTGATGAATTCCAAGAAAGAACCGCTAGGATACGTGCTAAAAAAGATTGCTTTGTGAAAGCGTGTTCCTCTAGTTTTCATGATAATAATGATGAAGATCTAAAACTGATTGATGTGACTCCTATTAAATCTTTGTTTTCCAATATGAATATTGATAAAGATGGTACTGGAGATGAGTCAACTTTAGTTAAAAGGCGTCCCAATGATTCGGAGTTTTCAGATCTTGATGCAAAAATTAATGAAAGTGGGATTGAAGAGGTCAAAACTTTACATAGCAACGAACCCACTATTTTGGATTTCAAGGAATTTAATTATGATAATTGCTCTTTGATATATTTTATTTCCTTGTTGAAATCCGTCTTAAATTCTCCTTATGCTTATAATCAAAATAAAGCTTTTACTAAACATATCGTTGATGCTTTAATGCAATCCTATGAAGAAAAGCTTGAACTAGAAGTTTCTATCCCTAGAAAACTTTATGATGAGTGGGAACCTACTATTAAAACTAAGATTAAAAATTATGAATGCTATGCTTTATGTGATTTGGGTGTTAGTGTTTCCACGATTCCAAAAACTTTGTGTGATGCGCTATGTTTCCGTGAATTTGATGATTGTTCTTTAAATTTGCATCTTGCAGATTCCACCATTAAGAAACCTATGGGAAGGATTAATGATGTTCTTATTGTTGCAAATAGGAATTATGTGCCCGTAGATTTCATTGTTCTTGATATACATTGCAATCCTACATGTCCTATTATTCTTGGTAGACCTTTCCTTAGAACGATCAGTGCAATTATTGACATGAAAGAAAGAAATATCAGATTCCAGTTTCCATTTAGGAAAGGCATGGAACACTTTCCTAGGAAGAAAATTAAATTTCCTTATGAATCTATTATGAGAGCCACTTATGGATTGCATACCAAAGATGACAATATTTAGATCTATTCTTGTTTTTATGCCTAGCTAGGGGCATTAAACACTACAAAAAAAATACACTTCAGTGATGATACGTGTTTGTCACATTAGGTCGCGTTTTTTGTCATCCATGTACATCCATGAGGATTTTATGACAGAATCAAGATAGTCATACCTGTGTTGTCGTAGAAGTGTTCCATGACATTACCAAAATTATCATCACGGAAGTGTCCACTTCCATGACGATAAATCGCGCGTCACGGAAGTGCTTTCGTCAAGGGTAACCGACACGTGGCATCCACCGTAACGAAACGTTGTTAAGATATCGGGTCTGGTTTTGGATCTGATAACCCGCTAACAGCCCCGACCAATGGGGATTTTCCACGTGTAAAATCATCATTGGCTGGAGGAAACACGTGTCGGCTCACCGTTGGGACAGATGTCATCCACTCATTGGACCAAAGGCGCCTATGATACGTCGACACGTGGCATGACCGAACAGAGGCCCATTCCTGTGAAAAGGCCGGCCCGTTTGACTTGGTCAAAAGGTGGCGGGCCGGCCCACGGAAAGCCTGTTAACGGCCTGTTTGCATATAGCCCATTTACAGCCCTCTAATCCAGGGCCCGTTACGACCTATCTGAATTAGGCCCGGTAGCTTCATCTAGGCCGTCCAATATGATTCTAGCCCATTTTAACTTCCGGCCCATGTATGGCCCATGACGTCTTTCGGCCCATATGAGGCCCTTTGTAACTCTTGGCCCATTAATGGCACGTCGTGAAACTAGCCCGTAATGAACAGTGTATCACTTTATACCCATTAACGGCCCATTAATCCATTGGGCCGTTTGCAGCTCATGTTATCCTTCAGCCTTGGGCTCATTTCCAGCATTCGGTTACTTACGGCCCGTTACTGCCATTTTCTGCTTGTGGGCCAAATTCAGCCCATGGTTATAGTCGGCCCGTTTGTGGCCCGTTAATACGTTGGGCCGTTTTCATAGCCTCATCAAATACTGCCTATTAACGACGACCCATTATGGTCGGCCCATGAAAGGACAACTCCAACTCTAGCCCGTTTACGGCCATAACGGTCTGTTTTTGGCCCATGTTTGTCCAATCGATCATACGGCCCGTATAAGGCCCATTGATGATACGGCCCGTAGAAGGCCCATTGTTTCTATGGACCGTAGAAGGCCCATTGTTTCTAAAGCCCGTAGGAGGCCTAGTGTCACTACAGTAAATATGTAGCCCATGGCCTATTAAAGGCGGGAAACTACTATAGGTTTAGACGTGCTAATGGCCCAAGATGATTATAGGCCCACATTTTGGCCCATATGAGTAACGGGCCGGCCTGAAGACCGACAACAATGAGATCCACTGAACCTTCTGGCCTAAATTACAGCATACCGACCAAAGAATAAACCTAGACTATACAATAAAGAAATTACGGCATATTACATCCACTGGGAATCAAAGTTCGCTACCGATGATAATAAAGTGCAACATGACCGCAGATTACATACACTGGGCATCAAAGGTCGCCACCAGTGCATATAAACGCGCCGACAAAAGAATATACAAAACTAAGAGCACTTCAGAAGGCACTAGAACTGGCAAGGTCAGGCCCCGCAAGCAGCTGAACAAGCTAATGAGACCTCGGTTGTGTCAACGATAGATGCTTCATCCCTAGCTGTATGGCACCATAGTGCGCAAGGCAGTCCCTTGACATCTTCATTACATCTTTGACTTCAAGTCAAAGCTGAGCTGAAGCAAGCCTTTCCGCTTTAAGTTGAGACTGAAGAAGTCGAACTGATTGAGGCAGCGGCTGCATAGAGGTTGTCTCACACCTACTGGTGAGTAGCTTCAACTCACTGTCTTCATCAAGACAGGACCTTGGGGTCATCTCGCTGTCCTCAAGATGGTTTGGCTCACTATCTTTCCTAAAGTTCTGCCTGGCATAAGAGATACGACTCTGAAAGAGAAACAAGGAGACACGTAACCGGTTTTATAATTATATAAGCAAATAAATGGATCTGTTCTGCATAAGGAACATGTTTTTACAACTACAATTTAAAACTGGTAGTTGTTGCAAACATCCAATCATATGTAAACAACAGTGGATGAAATGATGCCTATCCAAATCTATACTAGAACAAAGTTTGAAGGCTTGAGAAGGATGAACTTACATTACATGTTAACACGGGCTGGACAAATCCCTTCTCCATGTTGATGGAAGGATAATTCAATAAATTCCCCAAAGAAAATTCTTTATAAGAGTTGCCATTATTCTACATTTTGCAAAGAGTAAATATAGATCAAATAATATTGGAAGAAATAGAGGATAATGAAGTCAGGTGTAGACTGATGATACATAATCTAATAGCAATTAATTAAGTACAACGTTACAAGGCAAAAGGTACTGACAAGAGGAATGCAGACATCAACATGTGAAGTGGCATTGGCTTTATTCAACATTTTGGTAAGAGTAAATGTAGATATGATAATTTGGAGAAAGTGGAGGGTAGGGCAGATAAGATGCAGAGTAATGCTAGACAATCAACTACCTCGCGATGCATGTACAGTAATACCACCACCGTCCGTTATTACTTGTCGCTCAAATGGATGTATCTAGCACTATTAAGTTCTAAATACATCCAAGTGATCAACAATTAATTCGATATAGAGGGAGTACATGACAACATGTACTTACATGAGCAATCCAAAACTTCATAACCATTGTGTTAATTCTACATTTATCTAAGAGTAAATATAGATCTTATAATTTCAAGCAAAGGGAGGATAAAGAAGCGAACATTTACAGTGATGCTACATAATCAAACAGCAATGAGTGTAAGTATGCTGACAAAGGGCAAGAGGTACTGACAAGAGTAATGCGCAGAGCCCATTATTGTCGTGAGATCCTATGATCCTTTGAGCAAGGATATTCATCTGAAATTAGTTTTCATACAAGAGAGAAGGTAAGGCACATGCAGAAATTTAGGAGTTCAAATTTTGAATTGATATCATAGACAGTACCTGACGCTGGGCTCTCAGCAGTTCTAATAGGGGTTTGGCCACTGGAGTAGGGGTAAAGTCTGATGCAGTTGGGCCTGGTTTTTCTGTGGCTGTAGATCTATATGATTTAATAGGTATCACTACCTTTTCCAAATACCTAGTTTGTACTCCTTGAGGATCTGCACTCACCCTCTTCCTTTTGGACATCTATTACGAAAGAACAACATTTGACTGAAAAAACATAGTATGACAACACATGGAATAGGTATAGAAAATGGATAGGTATGGCATATACTCATATATGATGCTTAAACTAAGTAGATGGTGTAACAAAGTAGAAGTAATGCAAGAGGTCAGATGCAAAATATGTGCGACCAATACAACATTGCCAAGTTAGAGCATGCACCTTGATGGGTGAATAAGATAGGCCATCCTCCACCATGCCAAGTTTGTTAGCCAGTGGATTGTCCCGCAATATTCCTCTCGTGCGCCCATTCTCATATTCATTTTTATAATGTTCAATACCTGACATGCATGAAAACATAAAAACAAGTGAGATTATCTTTGTAATGCAGAAGTGATTCTAATCCAATACTTCCTCCCTGTAAACCCCTTTGTGTTATCTCTGCAATTCTTCTAAGAGGTGCCATGGATGCTGTAATTTGGTGTGTGCATTAATATAATGTAGCCTACTACTCAAAATATGAGAGCTCCAGAAGTGATGATACTTCGCAGATGACAGCTTCAACATATAGTAAAGAAGAACAAGTCGACCTGACCTGACAGATTCAAAATATACTAAGGGAGAATAACTCGACATGACCAGTCGACCACAAGAGAATAGGATCATCTTAAAGAAGAGCAGAAGAGCATGTAGATTGAAGTTATTACAAGTCTTTCTATACAATGTCGGTTGGCCACCCATGATGAACCAGAGCGCACAGAGAAATACTATTCCTTCTGGTCTCTCCATATGTGGCTCACATGCATTTCGAAACTAAAGTAGGAACATTTAGCTGACCAATTAAACATCTCTCAGTTTTACTAATATCAACATAATATCATATTTGAATTTGTACAACTAAGCTTGTTCAGTTCGATGGGTGGAGTAGTGCTATTACGACACAAACCACGTAGGCTGATCGTGGTCATAATAAAATGGGGAAATCGCAAGCATGATGAGTATAGTGTTGACCGTGGTAGTGGGATGGCAGATCTGAAGCTACAAAACGTGCAAAGGGTAGTTAGCAACCGATGTTTGCTTTGAAATAACAACTAAGATTTGGTATGGACAAGAAAGTACAGTCAACAAGTGACAAAGAAATGCAATTCTGCTGTCTCTCTATATGTCGCGACATGCATTTGGAAACTCAAGTGGGACCTTTAGCTAACCAATTAAATGTGTCTGTTAACTAATATCAGTATCATATCACAATCATATTTGAACAATTAAGCTTTGGAATTTTGAGTGTTGTGTTGTTTAGCTTGAAGGGTGGAGTAATTCTAGTACGACAAAAAGCACCTACGCAGATCATGGTAGAGTAGATAAAAGGGGAAAACCCTAAGCATCAAGAGTAAAATCAGGAAAGTGGAACTAACTGGACCAGTGGGTGGCGCACATGCTTTTCGAAATGAATATAGGAACATTAGGTGACCAATTAAACGTTCTCTGTTTTAGTAATATGAGCATCATATCAGATTCGTATTTCAACATGTAAGCTTTGGAATTATGAGTGGCATGTTGTTTCGCTTGATGGGTTGAGGTCTTGAGGAGCAGTGCTAGCATGACACGAAGTAGTGAAGCACCTACAATGATGGTAGTGAATATAAAGGGGGGAAACCATAAGCTTTACGAGTATAGTGACCGTGACATGGCGGATCTGAAGGTGCAAACCGGACAAAGCTACTTCGCAACCAATGTTTGCATTCAACTAGCTACTACGATTTGGTACAGACAAGAAAAGTACAGTAAACAATTTAGGATCTATTTTCTGGGTGAGATCAATAACTTAAGCACATATGGAAGAGTACCACCTCTCTTGCGACGCCGTGTAGGCCCCTGCTGATACATTGAGGGTGCTGCGAGTGCGATGGCTGTCGATGGCGGGGAAGAACACTTTAGATGGCAGACAACCGGGTCGGGGGATAAATCCTATTGCCGTGGACGAGGCGGTCGTAGGAGCAGCAACGACAAGGTGGACGAAGACGCCGATGAAGCGAGTCGACGCGATGAAAGGATCCTGGTCCGGCGCCATGGATGAGAGACGTCCATCTCTTGCAGTGGACGGTGGGGTAGGGGTAGCGGCTTCGGCAAGGTGGAGGATGGGGTGGCGGACGGAGGAGGCTAGCCGCAGTGGGGTGGTTGTCGTGGCGCCGACGGTGTATGAATGGGGAAATGGAGGGGGAGGTGTCATGGATCTAAGACTGACAGTAGAATGGGGGTAGGTATGAGGAGGCAAGATCCTAGCTATGGAGTAGTCGTACACACGAGTTTACGAGTTCAGGCCCTTCGCGGAGGAAGTAACAGCCCTATGTCTCGGTGCCCTGAGGCGGTCGACTGGATTGTATGTGTGTGTGAGTTTAGAAAGGATGTGAACCCTTATGCCAGTGGAGGGGGGTGGCTTATATAGAGTGCGCCAGGACCCCAGCCAGCCCACGTTACCAGGGGTTCAATGTACATAAAGAAGGGGCGTTACAGGTAACGTCTGCTAAGGGAGTCCTGGATTAGGGGGTGTCCGGATGGCCGGACTATACCTTCAGCCGGACTCCTGGACTATGAAGATACAAGATTGAAGACTTCGTCCCGTGTCCGGAAGGGACTTTCCCTGGCGTGGATGGCAAGCTTGGCGATACGGATATATAGATCTCCTACCATTGTAACCGACTTTGTGTAACCCTAACCCTCTCCACTATCTATATAAACCGGAGGGTTTTAGTCCATAGGACAACATACAGAACAACAATCATACCATAGGCTATCTTCTAGGGTTTAGCCTCTCCGATCTCGTGGTAGATCTACTCTTGTACTACCCATATCATCAATATTAATCAAGCAGGACGTAGGGTTTTACCTCCATCAAGAGGGCCCGAACCTGGGTAAAACTTCGTGTCCCTTGCCTCATGTTACCATCCGGCCTAGACGCACAGTTCGGGACCCCCTACCCGAGATCCGCCGGTTTTGACACCGACATTGGTGCTTTCATTGAGAGTTCCTCCGTGTCGTCGTTGTTAGGCTTGATGGCTCCTACGATCATCAATAGCGATGCTGTCCAGGGTGAGACCTTCCTCCCCGGACAGATCTTCGTCTTCGGCGGCTTCGCACTGCGGGCCAATTCACTTGGCCATCTGGAGCAGATCGAAAGCTATGCCCCTGGCCGTCAGGTCAGATTTGGAAGTTTAAACTACACGGCTGACGTCCGCGGGGACTTGATCCTCAACAGATTCAAGCCACTGCCGAGCGCGCCGCATTGTCACGACGAGCATGATCTAGCTCTGCCGCCGAACAGTGCCCTGGAGGCCGCACCCGCATCGGCTTCGACCCTTAATTCGGAGCCAACTGCACCGATCAAGGATGGGTGGTTGGACGCCGCCTCGGGGGCTGCGATCCCAATGGCGATCGAGCCGAACACCAGCCCCACACTCCGCGAGACTCGTGACTCCAAGGAGCCGGACTCCCCTCCGGACTCCGAACCCTCCGCGCCCCGGCCGATCGAATCCGATTGGGCGCCGATCATGGAGTTTACTGCCGCGGACATCTTTCAGCACTCGCCTTTCGGCGATATTTTGAAGACACTAAAGACTCTCTCTTTATCAGGAGAGCCCTGGCCGGACTACGGTCAGCAAGGTTGGGATACGGACGATGAAGAAATTCAAAGCCCACCCACCACCCACTTTGTAGCCACTGTCGACGATTGAACCGACATGCTCGACTTCGACTCCGAAGACATCGACGGTATGGACGCCAATGCAGGAGACGATGAAGAACCAGCGCCTATTGGGCCCTGGAAAGCCACCTCGTCATATGACATATACATGGTGGACACCCCAAAAGAAGGAGATGGCGATGGAACAGCGGAGGATGACCCCTCCAAGAAACAACCTAAGCGCCAGCGTCAGCGGCGCCGCTCAAAATCCCGCCAAAGCAAACACGGTGATTCCAGCACGGGAGATAATAATACTCAGGAGAGTGCCGAAGAAAACCCCCTCCAGCAAGATTCAGCACAGGAGGATGGAGAAGCCAGCCCTCTTGAGAAAGTGGCAGACAGAGAGGTCGAGGACGATAATTGTATGCCTCCCTCCGAAGACGAGGCAAGCCTCGACGACGACGAATTCGTCATGCCAGAGGATCCCGTCGAGCAAGAGCGTTTTCAACGCAGGCTTGGCCATGGCAAGAAGCCTCAAGAAAAAACAGCAACAGCTTAGAGCTGATCAAGATTTGCTAGTCGACAGATGGACTAAAGTCCTTGCGGCCGAAGAGCATAAACTCGAACGCCCCTCCAAGAGCTACCCAAAGTGCAGGGTGCTACCCCGATTAGAGGAGGAAGCACTTAAACCTACATCACTAGCACTTGATACGGCTGACCGGCCACCTCGTGGCCGCGACAGAGAGGCCTCTCGGCCCTCCACTCAAGCCACACCCCGTACCAAGGCACGGGAAAATGTGCCAGACCTGCGAGATATGTTGGAGGACAAGGCAAGGCAAACAAGATCGATCTACGAATTGCGTGGGCCCCCACGACTCGAGACGGTAACCGTCACGCCGGACACAAATCCGGTAGGGCCGAACACAGTAGACAAAGCTCATTGGAGCTACGTCGTGATATAGCCCAGTACAGAGGCGCCGCACACCCACTATGCTTCACAGACGAAGTAATGGATCATCAAATCCCCGAGGGTTTCAAACCCGTAAACATCGAATCATATGATGGCACAACAGATCCTGCAGTATGGATCGAGGATTATCTCCTTCATATCCACATGGCCCGCGGCGATGATCTCCACGCCATCAAATACCTCCCACTCAAGCTTAAAGGACCAGCTCGGCATTGGCTTAACAGCTTGCCAGCAGGATCAATCGGTTGTTGGGAGGACCTGGAAGCCGCATTCCTTGACAATTTCCAGGGCACCTATGTGCGACCACCAGACGCCGATGACCTAAGCCGCGTAATTTAGCAGCCAAAGGAATCGGCCAGGCAATTCTGGACACGGTTCCTAACAAAGAAAAATCAAATAGTCGACTGTCCGGACGCGGAGGCCCTAGCAGCCTTCAAACACAATATCCATGACGAGTGGCTTGCCCGGCACCTTGGACAGGAAAAGCCGAAATCTATGGCAGCACTCACGACACTCATGACCCGCTTTTGCGCGCGAGAAGACAACTGGCTTGCTCGTAGCAACAATATGACCAAGAACCCTGGTAATTCGGATACCAGGGACAGTAGTGGCAGGTCGCGTCGCAACAAGCAGAAGCGCCGCATTAACGGCGACAATGCTGAGGATACGGCAGTTAATGCCGGATTCAGAGGCTATAAATCCGGTCAGCGGAAAAAGCCATTCAAAAGAAATCTTAGGGGCCCGTCCAGTTTGGACCGAATACTCGACCGCTTGTGCCAGATACATGGCACCCCCAAAAAGCCGGCCAATCACACCAACAGGGATTGTTGGGTGTTCAAGCAGGCAGGCAAGTTAAATGCCGAAAATAAAGACACGGGGCTGCATAGCGATGACGACGAAGAGCCCCGGCCGCCGAACAACAGTGGACAGAAGGGTTTTCCCCCACAAGTGCGGACGGTGAACATGATATACGCAACCCACATCCCCAAGAGGGAGCGGAAGCGCGCGTTAAGGGACGTATACGCGGTAGAGCCAGTCGCCCCAAAGTTCAACCCATGGTCCTCCTACCCGATCACCTTTGATCGAAGGGACCATCCCACTAGCACCCGTCATGGCGGATTCGCCGCATTGGTTCTAGACCCAATCATTGACGGATTTCATCTCACTAGAGTCCTTATGGACGGCGGCAGCAGCCTGAACCTGCTTTACCAGGATACAGTGCGGAAAATGGGCATAGATCCCTCGAGGATTAAGCCCACCAAAACGACCTTTAAAGGCGTAATACCAGGTGTAGAGGTCAACTGTACAGGCTCAGTCACACTTGAAGTGGTCTTCGGATCTCCAGATAATTTCCGAAGCGAGGTGTTAATCTTCGACATAGTCCCATTCCGTAGTGAGTATCACGCACTGCTCGGGCGAACTGCATTCGCCAAGTTCAATGCGGTACCGCACTACGCATACCTTAAGCTCAAGATGCCAGGCCCTCGAGGAGTAATTACGGTCAATGGAAACACCGAACGCTCTCTCCGAACGGAGGAGCACACGGCGGCCCTTGCTGCGGAAGTACAAAGCAGCCTCTCCAGGCAGTTCTCCAGTCCGGCCATTAAACGTCCGGACACCGTCAAGCGCGCCCGGAGTAACCTACAACAAGACCGCCTGGCACATTCCAAGCAGGTGTAGCAATGTGGCCCCAACCCCAGCCCTCACAAAAATGCGACACCAGTACTTTGCGTACATAACTACGCTCTAGAAATACCATGGGTACAGGGGGAGGGGCACCATCACGGCACGCCCGAAACACGGCTTAAACTGCACCAGGGGCTGCCGATTTTTTAATTTTCTCTTACTTTTAGGACTCCACTCTTCGGAAGGCCTGTTCGGCAGTTCAATTGCCGCACAAACGATGCAAGAACCAAGGAAGCAGACAAGCCATGCTGCATTACGGAACTCCCAGGTGGTCTCTATCACGAGCAGTATACCTTTTTCGCATACCATTCCGAAGCCTACCCCTGGAACGGACATGCTTTTGTCTCTCTTTGCATTACTCTTTTTTTTACAAATATATGTTCCTTAACGACATGTTGCACCCGTACACTTTGGTACGGCCAAAATACGCCAGGGGCTTTAGTACCCCTCATTATGGTGTGAGAAGTCCAAACACTTTAACAAGTGCGGCACCCCGAACTTATAGCATTATATGCATCGGCTCCGAATCATGCCTTGGGTCAATAGTTGGGTTTGCCCGGCTGTTTTGGTGCCTTATGTTCCGCTGTGTCAGCTAAGGTAGCACTAGGAGAACTACTGCGATTGTGCCCCAGTTGAGCTGGGTTGAGCACCTCAGTAGAGAAAGCTAAAACTGACTGTCATGATGAAGCGAGAGCTGGTCGCTGTTCGAGAGGTTTTTCGAGTCCCTAAAGACTTATGCCGCTTAGAGTGAGGAGTCGGCTCTGTCCGGTCAAGGCGTGGATAGCGCCCCGAACTCGGTCTTCCGAATACCAGGGGCTTCGCCGAAATTTAAAATTATAGAATTCTATGGCTAAGTGAGAGTGTTCATGCATTATAGTCCGATAGCCTTGTTCGTTGTGCTGAGCGCCTCCCTCGAAGGACCCAAACATGGGGAAAAGAGCGCTCAGGTTTATCCCCGAACACCCCAGCACTAGCGGCACGGGGGCAGAAGCCGACGACTCGCCATCTCTCAGAATTGATAAATAGCCGCACAGAAGGTAATATTTTAAATTCCAACAGCATTGCTTAGCGCATATGAACAAGTTTTTAGCGCACAGGACAAAACGAGTTAGTTTTACTCAAAAATTACATCCCTAGAACATTCATCCGCCACAAGGCGGGCACCCTTCAGAACATCCGTATAATAATTCTCGGGCTTGCGATGCTCTTTCCCCGGTGGTGGCCCGTCCTTCACAAGCTTCTCAGCATCCAGCTTGCCCCAGTGCACCTTAGCACGGGCAAGGGCCCTACGGGCACCTTCAATGCAGACGGAGCGCTTGATGACTTCGAGCCTTGGACAGGCCCCCACCAGCCGCCGCACCAGCCCGAAATAGCTCCCAGGCAGAGCCTCTCCAGGCCACAGCCGAACTATGAGGCCCTTCATGGCCTGTTCGGCTGCCTTGTGGAGCTCGACCAGTTGCTTCAGCTGGTCGCTCAGGGGCACGGGGTATCCGGCCTCAGCGTACTAAGACCAGAACACCTTCTCTGTCGAGCTGCCCTCCTCGGCTCGATAGAATGCGGAGGCATCGGACACGCTACGGGGAAGATCTGCGAACGCTCCTGGAGAGCTCCGGATTCGGGTAAGTAACAAGTAACTCACGTTTATGTGTTTGCTCTGCATAAAGAATGCCTTACCCACCGCTATCATTTTCACCTCATCCAACTCCTAGAGGGTCTTCTGGGATTCGGCCTTGGCAGACTTGGCATTTTCAATAGCCATCACGAGCTCAGACGCTCGTGCCTTTGAGTCAAGCTCCAAACTCTCATGTTTTTTAATGAGAGCCTGGAGCTCTTGCCGCACCTTGCCAACCTAGGCCCCATACTTCTCCCGCTCGGTGCGCTCTGTGGCCGCACTCATCTTGGCCTCGGACAGCGCTTGCTTAAGGGTCGCCACCTCAGACGTGGCCCCTACAATAGCCACGATAATCCTGTCATTTTTTGCAATTGCACTTTTTTCATATATATTTAAAACAAGGTATTTCTTACCTTCCTTGACCTCGAGCTGCTGAATCCACGATCCTCGGTAGTGGATGCGGGAGCCTCGGCGCCCTTGAAAAGCACCTTCCAAACATCTTCGTACGTCGTGTCGAAGAGCCTGCTCAGAGTTCGGTACTGCGCTGGGTTGAACTCCCACAGATTGAAGGCCCGTTATTGACACGGGAGGATCCGGCGGATGAGCATGACCTGGACTACGTTGACAAGCTTGAGCTACTTGTCCACCAGGGTTTGGATGCATGTTTGTAGTCTAGTCACCTCTCCTTTGCTGCCCCACGACAGGCCTGTCTCTTTCCAGGACGTGAGCCACGTTGGGGGTCCGGACCGGAACTCGGGGGTTGCGACCCACTCAGGGTCGCGAGGCTCGGTGATGTAAAACCACCCCGATTGCCACCCCTTCAGGGTCTCCACAAAGGAGCCCTCGAGCCATAAGACGTTGGGCATCTTGCCCACCATGGTGCCTCCGCACTCCGCCTAGTTGCCGTGCACCACCTTCGGCTTGACATTGAAAGTCTTGAGCCATAGGCCGAAATGGGGGCGGATGCAGAGGAAAGTCTCGCACATGACGATAAATGCCGAGATGTTGAGTATGAAGTTCGGGGCCAGATCATGGAAATCCAGGCCGTAGTAGAGCATGAGTCCCCGGACGAATGGGTGGATAGGAAAGCCCAGTCCGCAGAGGAAGTGGGGAAGGAACACTACCCTCTCATGGGGCCTTGGGGTGGGGAGGAGCTGCCCCTCTTCGTGAAGCCGGTACGCGATGTCGTTAGACAAGTATCCGGCCTTCCTCAGTTTTTTGATGTGTCCCTCCGTGACGGAGGAGATCATCCACTTGCCTCCCGCTCCGGACATGGCCGGAGAAGGTTGAGGTGGGGAGTGCGGATTTGGGCGCTGGAGCTCGAGTGCGCGAAAATGGATAGGCAAAGGAGGAAGAAGGCGTAGGTGAAAAGGTGGATCCTTATCCCCTTATATGGGTGGACGCAACTATGTGTCCCCACCAGCCTGGTAAAACTCGCTTATCTCCAAGCGCCGTAATCAATGGCGCGGTTGGGTTACCCACGCCCTTATTGATGAGAATCCCGGAATAAGGGGACACGATCTCTGCTTTGACAAGACGTGCCAAGGAAACCGCCTCGCATGACGCGCTGAGGTGGGATAATAAAACGATTCGAATAAAGGCTTGGCCGTGGTGCGTCACACTATGGAATACGTCAGCAGACTAGATTTGTGTAAATATTATTCTGTCTATGGCAATATGTGGAAACTTATTTTGCAGAGCCGAACACTATCTTTGTGTTCAAAATCTTCTATGAAGTACTTGGAGGAGGAACCCGCCTTGCAATGCCGAAGACAATCTGTGCGCCGGACTCGTCGTCATTAAAGCCTGGTTCAGGGGCTACTGAGGGAGTCCTGGATTAGGGGGTGTTCGGATGGCCAGACTATACCTTCAGCCGGACTCCTGGACTATGAAGATACAAGATTGAAGACTTCGTCCCGTGTCCGGAAGGGACTTTCCTTGGCGTGGGAGGCAAGCTTGGCGATACGGATATATAGATCTCCTACCATTGTAACTGACTTTGTGTAACCCTAACCCTCTCTGGTGTCTATATAAACCGGAGGGTTTTAGTCCGTAGGACAACATACAGAACAACAATCATACCATAGGCTAGCTTCTAGGGTTTAGCCTCTCCGATCTCGTGGTAGATCTACTCTTGTACTACCCATATCATCAATATTAATCAAGCAGGACGTAGGGTTTTACCTCCATCAAGAGGGCCCGAACCTGGGTAAAACTTCGTGTCCCTTGCCTCCTGTTACCATCCGGCCTAGACGCATAGTTCGGGACCCCCTGACCGAGATCAGCCGGTTTTGACACCGACATCTGCATTAAAGTGCTATAAATGATAATTAAGTCTATGAGTAAACGCCCGACCATTGTTGTGTAGAGTGACTTTAGATCTTCTGTTTGTCGAGTGATTTCTGTGATGGTCGAGTGACATTGATTCTTCCGAGTAGAATGTCTCTGGTCGAGTGGATGATGGTACCCTTTGAATGTTTCTGGCTTTAGGGTGATGTCCTTGGGGAGGGCGTCTAGGTCACGCCTATGACCCTACCCTAGGTACATAGCTTCATCATTAGCCCCCGAATGGTTCGGGGCTTGAGTGTAGAAGCATTTGAGAATTCCTCCGATTCAATTTTCGTGCTCCGGGAGTGACTTGTGCTCCGGGAGTGACTTATTGCGACCAAGCGAACGATCATGATGATCTCAACTTCTTTTCAGTCGCCTTTGAACCATTCTTGAATCTACCGAGTGAACTTTACTGCGATGTCTTGAGTACTGATATGGAAAAGATATTCCGTCTGACAGGTTGCCTTGCTGCGCGCGGATACATTCAGATTATGGGGAAGTCGCGCGGGATGGGGGAGGCCGCAGTAATCGGAAGGGATTAGGTGAGGCCGCCTTGATCACCATGCCTCCTTTTTCGCCACGTACCTCACGCGCGACTGTTGCGGGATTTGATTGGATCGTCCGGACCCATAGGTCAGCCACTCGGAAGTGGCGCCATATAAGTGCGCCAGATTGGGTTTTGTGCACAGCGTGTCCCTATTCTTCTCTTTTCTCCGCCATCCCATCTCCACTCCCAGTGTCGCTGCTCCGTTGAGTTTCTCGGCCGAGAAGGAGAAGACGGTGGCTCTGGAGCGCGCGAAGACAGGCGACGTGAAGGGGAAGAGGTCCAGCCGGGGCGCAAGGTCTGTCCTGCCGCGCGACTGGGTCCAGGGACGATTGGATCCGGTTGACGATCAGCCAAGACGACATCGATGATCTGGTCGAGGGATGGCTGATTCCCCACGAATCGGCGTGGCTCCTGGAAGGAAAGGCTAAACCGTGTCCGCGAGATGGTGAGTGCATACTCCTCGCAACTCATGTCAACCATGGATTTTCTCTGCCTCCCCGTCCTTTCTTCCGGGGAGTCCTGAACTTCTTTGGAGCACAACTTCACCATTTCAATCCCAACTCCATCGTATATCTTGCCGCCTTCGTATCCATGTGCGTGAACTTCTTAGGTTGTAGGCCACACTTGGGTCTTTTCAAGCACATTTTCACTTGTCGTTCTCAGTCGGTCAAGAAGGCCAATCCGAGTGACGAGAAAACGCACGTGATTCGGATGTGCGGGGGTCTTGGGATTCAGATGAGGAACAAAAGCACTTTCCCTGCCATGATCCTTCCTGAGTCGGTCCAGGGTTGGCAGTCGACCTGGTTTTATTGTAAAGACCAGCCGACTCCAGGTCAGTCGACCAGGCTCCCTGCCTTTTCCATGGCTCGTCTAGAAGCCTTCCGCATTGAAAGTGATCCCAGAGGAGAGAGCACAGGTAAAGGTGTTGGTCGAGCAGGTGGTCCAGCTCGTCCGGGACGGCGTGACCGGTATGGATCTGCTGGAGGTATTCCTCAAACAACGCATCCAACCGCTCCAAGCTCGCGATCATCCAATGTGGATGTACTCGGGCATTGAGGATTCCACTCGGATCCACCCGAAGGAGATCGACGAGGGCACGGTGGAGAAGTGGCTGAGAGGCATCACATGCAACAAGGATAACCCCAGGGGGTCCAGGAGGGTCGCTCCATTCGACAATTCGCGCCAGCCAGACCAGGTCTGACTCCGGATTGCCGAGTACTTTTTTGATTAATCATGTAACCGCCTATTGACGACTGGCTGTTTTTTTTTGCTTTGCTTGTTATCTTTCAGGCTCTTACTGAGATGTATTCAATGCCCAACTGAGAGCAGGAGCAGGACTCGGAGGAGGAGGCGAGTGGAGGCGATAGCGGCGAGTGGCACTCGGACGAGGAGGATGGTGAGGAGAGCGGCGACCCGAGTGACGAAGAAGAGGTCGACTCGCCTCCTCGCAGAGAAAAAAGGTCCAAGCACGCTCACAGATCCAGAAAGCCTCCACACCACGGTGGCCGCACGCAGTCTTCAAAGCATCCTCGGACGTCCTCTCCAGTGCCGACTGAGAAGACACCGAAGCAATCAAAAGTTGCACCTCCTCCAGCTCCGAAACCACGTGGAGGCTGCGTCATCCAAACCTCCAAAGGCTTTGCCCAAGATCAAAATGGTCATTCCTACTATCTTGGGTAATAATCTGACCTGATTCTTTGGTTGACTCAGTGTAACAAACGTGACCGACTGAATATTGAAATTTGCAGAGCTGCCACCTCTGGGACTTCCACCCGCCAGTATGGAGACGAGGACATGGAAGATGCAGTCACCTCCAACCTGGGTACAATTCTCGTGATCGGGTACAATTCTCATGATCTTATTCTCGATTGTATGGTCGATTAAATTCTGGTGACTCATCTAGGGTCGGCTGATTTCTTTGCAGCTCCTCCCAATGTCATTGAGCTTACAGATGATGACGAGGACGTGCCACTGAGGCCCAGCAAAAAGAAGGCAATAGCTAGCAAGACATCCCAATCGGAGCCGGCGGCGAACGGGTAGTTCAACAACTTGAAGATGCGAGTAAGATTTCTGGAACCTTTGCCGACCCAGTGTCAAGTGCGTGCCCTGCATCGTCAACTGCACCAGAGCTTGTTTCAACCATCCAAATTCATGCCTCGGATCTCCAAGCCGATGTGTCTGGACTGTCCGTCCCCTTCTTTGCCACTCATCATGTTCCCGAAAGCCAGTCGGACGCCGCTGCGGAGGCAATTCGTCAGGCTGGCATAATGATGGAGCGGGTGAAGGCGGTGCACGAAAGCAGTCAGGCTGCTTATGACGCCAGCGCGGCTCTTCGAGCCAATGTCCAGGTAACTTAACTCCCGACTGAACTTGTTCTTTTAGGATATGCTACCCGAATATTTTCCTTCGTGCAATCTTTCATTGTCTTGCACTTCGAGATTGTACACCCACTGGGTGCTTTGTCATCCTTTTTTTGTACTCGGTCTGGGCGGACCAGCCGAGTGGAATCCGAACCAGTGAGGCACGCCAAGTGCACCCACTTGGTGTAGTCCCCGAGACCGCAGTCGACTGCTGGTAGTCGGTTGGGGTCTGAGCACTTATTTCTCTCCCCTTTTTTGTACTCGGTCTGGGTGGACCAGCCGAGTGGAATCCGAACCAGTGGGAACAAGCTAAGTGCACCCACTGGGTTTAGTCCCCGAGACCGCAGTCGACTGCTGGCAGTCGGTTGGGGTCTGAGTAGTCTTGAACATTTATTCACTCAGAAGTAAATAATCTTTGATCTTTTTGATTGATATGTCTTTTACTCACTGTAGAAATCTTGTACGCTGATCTCCAAGTTCGCCGAATTTGAGGTAAAGCAGAGGCAACTCAACCTTGACCTGGAGTTGGCTCAGCAGAACTTAAAGAAGGCTCAAGATAAAGTCGCTGGTACGGAAGGTAACGGCCTGTCGACTGCTTACCTTGACCATCCTTCAAGTTATCTCTTCGTTCTTCTGTTTGATCTAAATGTGTAGTTTGCAGAGAAAATGAGGCTGGCCCTGGAGAAGAAGGACTTGGACCTTGCAGCTGCGAAGAAGGAGGCTCAGGAGAAGACTGCCCTTGCTGACCAGAAACTGGCTTCGGTCGGAGCGCTAGAGTTGGAAATCAACAAGTTGAAGTCGTCTCTCACTAAATCCAATCGAGAGGCGACTCGTCTGAAAAAAGATAAAGTGGCTCTGAATGACCAGCTAGAAAGCATGACTCATAGGAGGAACGATTTGGAGGCTCATCTGAAAGCTCTCGCCAAGAAACTCTTTCTTATGTTCGAAGGTGTCCCCTTTTTACCCGACTGTTTTACTGTTTGCAAGTTAGTCATGACCAGTCGACTTATTAACTCCTTGACTCTGCAGAATTCTACCAAAAGTTTGAAGAGGAGACTGGACGGATCGAGACGGGCTTAGACCCTATCCTTTCTCCAGTCGGCGACGAGGCTGCCATGAATGTGCTTCAACTGGAATCCCGCGTCGCCAGTGTTACAAGTTATCTTGCCCATCTGAAGGTGGCAGTTTCACGCATCGACTCATCGCTCTAGCCAAGGACAACTCTTCGAATGATCTCGAGTCTCTGATGACTCGGCTCAATGAGGTCCCCCGTCGAGTGTAGGAATGGAAGAAGTCCTCTGCCCGATGCGGCGCTGACGTGGCCCTGTCACTGGTTAGGGTCCACTGCAAAGAAGCTCGAGAAGAGAAGCTGGCGGCGATCAAGGTCGCCAACAAAAAAGGCACGACTTCCAATCCTTCATGGAGACTTTCATTGCTGCTGCAACTCGGATCGGGGACGGGATCGATTTGGACGAGTTCGTCGAGCCTGCAAGTCCTCCTCCTGCCGAGTGAACAAACTTGATACTTCAACTTGCTTTAAATTTGCCTCGGAATGCCGAGTGGTTTTTGTAACCGTTAAACTCCTTCGGGCCTGACGCTCGAGTACTTTTATCTTTGTCCTGAGCCTTTTGAGATTTTATCTGATCTTGGTTTATCTTCTGCATGTGCTTGCGTTTGCTTTTGAGCGGGACTTATTCTTCAATCGGAATATTCTTTGAGATGCAACTCTGAGGGAGATATCCCAGTCGATCTGCGCCTCGTCATCCTTGTGGATAGGGATGGAGCCCTCATTGTACTTGTGGCGCAGCTCTGAAGAGAGGTTTGCAGTCGACCTGCACCTCGTCATCCTTGCGGATAGGGATGGAGCACACATTGTACTTGTGGCGCAGCTTCGTGGAGAGGATTGCAGTCGACCTGCACCTCATCATCCTTGCGGATAGGGATGGAGCATACATTATACTTGTGGCGCAGTTCCGTGGAGAGAATTGCAGTCGACCTGCACCTCGTCGTCTTTGCGGATAGGGATGGAGCGCACATTGTACTTGTGGCGCAGCTCCGTGGAGAGGATTGCAGTCGACCTGCACCTCGTCGTCCTGAGGATAGGGATGGAGCGCACATTGTACTTGTGGCGCAGCTCCGTGGAGAGGATTGCAGTCGACCTGCACCTCGTCATCCTTGCGGATAGGGATGGATTTTCAACTTAGGCGAATACTAGATTGTAGCTAAGTCCCCGAGTGTGAGGTTTGCTCATCACTTGGTAGGTTTTTAGAAACTTAGGCGAGTACTGGATTGCAGCTAAGCCCCCGAGTGTGAGGTTTGCTCATCACTTTGTAGGATTTTTGAAACTTAGGCGAGTACTGGACTGCAGCTAAGCCCCCGAGTGTGAGGTTTGCTCATCACTCGGTAGGATTTTTGAAACTTAGGTGAGTACTGGACTGCAGCTAAGCCCCCGAGTGTGAGGTTTGCTCATCACTCGGTAGGATTTTTGAAACTTAGGTGAGTACTGGACTGCAGCTAAGCCCCCGAGTGTGAGGTTTGCTCATCACTTGGTAGGATTTTTGAAACTTAGGCGAGTACTAGACTGCAGCTAAGCCTCCGAGTGAGAGGCTTTCTCATCACTCGGTAGGATTTTTGAAACTTAGGTGAGTACTGGACTGCAGCTAAGCCCCCGAGTGAGAGGCTTGCTCATCACTCGGTGGGATTTTTTTCCAACTTAGGCGAAACGGATTTGCAGCTAAGACACAGAGTGAGAGGCTTGCTCATCACTTGGTAGGGTTTTTTAAACTTAGGCGAAACGGATTCATAGCTAAGCCACCCACTGGGGGATTTTAGAAACAAGCGTAAGCAATCAACAATCATTTTAGAAGACTGTAAAAACTCTTGTCTTTGATAAACAAACTACAAAGGTGCTTCTTATTACATCCCAATAGACTGAGTGCTTAAGTATAAAAGGGGCGGAGCAGCTCCGCATTCCAAGCTCGCGGCTCGTCTTTCTTGTGCTCGACGTTGTAGAGGTGATACGCTCCATTGTGGAGCACTCTGGTGACAACGAAGGGGCCTTCCCAAGAAGGAGCAAGCTTGTGTGGTTTCTGCTGATCCACTCGGAGAACCAAGTCTCCCTCTTGAAATGCTCGACCCCTCACATTTCTGGCATGGAATCGACGCAGGTCTTGCTGATAGATGGTTGATCGTACCAAGGCCATCTCTCTTTCTTCTTCCAGGAGATCAACTGCATCTTGTCATGCCTGTTCTGCTTCTTCTTCTGATAAAAGCTTGACTCGGGGCGCATTGTGGAGCAAGGCACTCGGAAGTACAGCTTCGGCTCCATAAACCAAGAAAAGGGGGGTTCTGCCAGTCGACCAATTGGGAGTTGTCCTGAATCCCCACAATACTGATGGAAGTTCATCGACCCAGGCTCATGCTGCGTGTTTGAGGTCACGCATCAGTCAGGGTTTCAGTCCTTTGAGAATCAATCCATTTGCTCTTTCAGCTTGCCCATTCGACTGGGTGTGGGCTACTGATGCATAATCGACTCGAGTACCTTGGGAAGCACAGAAAGTTCTGAACTCATCAAAATTGAAGTTTGACCCGTTGTCAGTGATGATGCTGTGTGGAACACCATATCTGAATGTTAACTCTCTGATGAAGCTGACAGCAGTACTGGCTTCAAGGTTCTTGATAGGCTTGGCTTCAATCCACTTGGTGAACTTGTCGACTGCTACAAGCACATGAGTAAATCCACTCCTACCAGTCCTTAGAGGTCCAACCATATCCAATCCCCAAACAGCAAAATGCCAGACGAGTGGAATGGTCTTCAGGGCCGACGCAGGCTTGTGAGACATGTTGGAGTAAAATTGGCAACCTTCACATTTGTCGACTATTTATTTTGCCATGTCATTTGCCCGTGGCCAGTAAAATCCCGCTCGGTATGCTTTGGCCACAATGGTCCAAGAGGACGCATGGTGACCACAGGTCCCCGAGTGGATGTCATTGAGGATCACTCGACCTTCTTCAGGTGTTATGCATTTCTGGCAAACTCTAGTCACACTTTCTCTGAACAACTGTCCTCTTATCATAGTAAAGGCTTTAGATCGACGGACGATCTGTCGAGCCTCTTCTTCATCCTCTGGGAGTTCCTTTCTAAGAATGTATGCGATATATGGTACTGTCCAATCGGGGGTGATGACCAAAACTTCCATAATCAAATCAACCACGGCTGGAACCTTGATTTCAGTTGGATCGATGGCACTCTTCGGCTGCGGGGGCTATTCAGTGAAGGGATCTTCTTGAACTGAAGGTGTATGAATATGCTCCAGGAACACATTGCTGGGAATGGCTTCCCTTTTGGAGCCTATCTTTGCCAGATCATCGGCTGCTTGATTTTTTAGTCGAGGGATGTGATGGAGCTCTAACCCCTCAAACCTCTTTTCTAACTTTCTCACTGCATTGCAATAACCAGTCATAGCTGGGCTTCTGACGTCCCGCTCCTTCATCACCTGATTAACCACTAAATCCGAGTCGCCATAGACCATGAGGCGATGGACGCCGAGTGAAATGGCCATACGCAACCCGTACAGAAGTGCCTCATATTCAGCTTCATTGTTGGAGGAGTCAAAGTGAATCTGGAGAACATTGCTGAGTTTGTCACCATGGGGGATACCAACACCACCCCAGCACCGGAACCATTCAGCATCTTGGACCCATCGAAGAACATGGTCCAATGCTCCGAGTGAATTTGGGCCGGAAGTTGCTGTTCGATCCACTCGGCGAGGAAATCAGCTATTGCTTGGGACTTGATAGCTTTCTTTGCCTCAAATTTGATGTCCAGGGGAAGGAGTTCAATCGCCCACTTTGCCACTCGACCAGTTGCATCTCTGTTGTTCAGAATCTCTGATAATGGAGCGTCGCTGACGACTGTAATGGAATGATTAGAGAAATAGTGTGCAACCTTCTTCGTGGTCATGTAAATCCCATAAACAAGCTTCTGATAATGTGGATATCTTTGCTTCGACGGAGTCAGAACTTCAGAAACATAATATACTGGGCGCTGAACTTCATAGGCTTTTCCTTCTTCCTCCCGCTCGACCATGAGTACTGTATTGACAACTTGTCCAGTGGATGCAATATAAAGCAGTAAAGGCTCTTTGCTGATTGGTGCAGCAAGCACCGGTTGGGTGGAAAGTAGGGCTTTGAGCTCTGCAAACGCTGCATCAGCTTCGGGAGTCCACTCGAACTTATCAGACTTCTTCATCAGTCGGTAAAGAGGCAATGCCTTTTCACCGACGCGGGAAATGAATCGACTCAAGGCGGCCAAACAACCAGTAAGCTTCTAGACATCGTGCACACGAACAGGGCGTTTCATCCGAAGTATAGCACCAACTTTCTCCGGGTTAGTGTCGATCCCTCGTTCAGAAACGAGGAAACCTAGTAACTTTCCGCCAGGAACTCCGAATGTGCACTTTGATGGATTAAGCTTGATATCATATCTTCTAAGATTGGCAAAGGTTTCAGGAAGGTCAGCCAGCAGGTCAGAACCTTTACGTGACTTGACCACAATGTCATCCATGTATGCTTCCACATTCCGACTGATTTGAGTGAGCAGACACTTCTGGATCATCCTCATGAATGTGGCTCCGGCGTTCTTTAAGCCGAATGGCATGGTGACATAACAGAAGCATCTGAATGGAGTGATGAAAGCCGTTTTTATCTCATCAGGTCCATATAGTCGGATCTGATGGTACCCGGAATAGGCGTCCAAAAAAGACAAACGCTCACACCCCGCAGTTGAGTCGATGATTTGGTCGATGCAGGGAAGAGGAAAATGATCTTTCGGGCAGGCCCGATTGATATGCTTGAAGTCAATGCACATGCGAAGTGAATCGTCCTTCTTGGGGACCATGACAACATTGGCAAGCCACTCGAAGTGGTAGATTTCTCGGATGAACTCAGCTGTCAGGAGCCGAGCCACTTCCTCACCAATTGCTTTTTTCTTCTGGACGGCGGACCGTCGGAGATGTTCCTTGACTGGTTTTACTTTTGGGTCGGCTCACAAACAATGCTCAGCCAGTCCCATGGGTACACTCGACATGTCAGAAGGTTTCCATGCAAAGATGTCCCAGTTCTGACGGAGGAACTGGATGAGCGCTTCTTCCTATTTGCTGTCGAGTGTTGTTGAGATATGGGTCGGAGCAGCATTGCGATCGGTCAGGTGAATATGAATCGACTTCGTTTCACCGGACGACTAAAATGCAGAATCTGTGGCAGGCTTCTTAGCTCGCAGCAAATCACTTGGATCTGCATTTTTCTGATATTCTTGTAGTTCTACTACTGCCATTTGTGCATCGGCAATTTTTGAGCCCTTTTGGAAGCACTCTTCTGCCTTCTGCCGATTACCAGTGACAGTGATTACTCCTCTAGGACCAGGCATCTTCAATTTGAGATACACGTAACATGGTCGAGCCATAAAACATGCATAAGCGGGCCTACCCAGAATAGCATGGTAAGCACTCTTGAAATCCACTACCTCAAATGTCAACTTTTCCTTGCAGTAATTCTTGGAATCACCGAAAACCACATCAAGGGCGATCTGGCCGAGTGACTGAGCCTTCTTTCCAGGTATAACGCCGTGGAAACTCATGTTGCTTTCACTAAGCTTGGACATCAGAATGCCCATTCCCTTCAAAGTTTCAGCATAAAGGATATTCAGGCCACTGCCACCATCCATCAGCAATTTAGTCCGTCAAGTGCCTTCAACTATTGGGTCGACCACCAGTGCTTGCCTCCCAGGGGTGGCTATATGTGCTGGATGGTCCGACTGGTCGAATGTGATGGCAGTCTGGGACCACTTCAGATAACTGGGTGTTGCTGGAGAAACCATGTTTACTTCTCTGTTAATAACTTTCAATCGACTTTTGCTTTCAACATCAGCAAAAATCATCAGCATGGAATTGACATTGGGAAAACCATCATCTTCTTCTTCCCTATCCTCACCTCTATCAACGCCTTTTCCTTCTCCTTGGGTTGTTTCTCTCGGAACTGCTGGATTAGGAGACGACATTGTCGAATGGTGTGTTTAGGGTAAATGAAATTCCCCTCTTCATCTTTTTTGGTATGAATATAGAACGGTAAATCCAACACATCATTCCCATCTTGATCCTTAACTTTTTTGGGAGTTCAGGGCCCTTTGGGCTTTCCTTTGAACTTTCCTTGGGCAATAACTAAAGCTTCACCAGGAGCAGCTGGTTCGGCCTTTCGCTTCTATTTCCGACTGGAATTCCCTCCTCCGGTTTCTTGGGCGACTGTTTTGTGCTTGCCACTCCGGAGTCGGTCTTCCTCTTCACCATTGGCATACTTGGTGGCAATCTCCATATCTCCTGAGTCGGTCTCAGGGACATATCTCCTGTCTGGCCGAACTTCAGGTTCAACTCTCTGTACTTAACTCCTTCCTTGAAGGCACAAACTGCTTGGTGATCCAACACATTCTCCACTATGTGGTGCAGAGTGATCCATCTCTGGATATAATCTCTCAAGGTTTCATTCGGCTTCTGAACATAGGACTGTAATTCTGTCAACCCTGCTGGCCTTTTGCAAGTACCTTCAAAGGTTCTAACAAACACTCGAGCAAGTTCCTCCCAACTATATATGCTACCAGGAGCCCACTGATTCAACCACGCTCTGGCTGAGCCCTCCAACATCAAGGGAAGGTGCTTCATGGCCACATCATCATTGCCGCCACCAATCTGCACAGCCACTCGGTAGTCCTCAAGCCAAGTGTCTGGCTTGTACTCGCCGGTGAACTTGCTGGCTCCAGTTGCCAACCTGAAGTTGGGGGGAATCACTGCTGCTCTGATGGCTCTGCTGAAACACTCGGGTCCTGAAACGTCCATGATACGTCCATTTTGCATCATGCTTTTATATCGATATTTATTGCATTATGGGCTGTTATTTCACATTAAGTCACAATACTTATGGCTATTCTCTCTTAATTTACAAGGTTTACATAAAGGAGGGAGAATGCCGGCAGCTGGAATTCTGGGCTGGAAAAGGAGCAAATACTAGACCTATTCTGCACAACTCCAAAAGTCCTGAAACTCCACGGAATACCTTATAATAAATAATGAAAAATCCTCACCAAAGATGAAGACCAGGGGGCCCACACCCTTTCCACGAGGGTGGGGGCGCCCCCCCCCTAGGGCGCGCCCCCCTACCTCGTGGGCCCCTGTTGGCTCTCCGATGACCATCTTCTGCTATACGAAGTCTTTCGTCGAGAAAAAAATAGGAAGCAACCTTTCGGGGCGAAACTCCGCCGCCACGAGGCAGAACCTTGGCAGATCCAATCTAGAGCTCCGGCAGAGCTGTTCTGCCGGGGAAACTTCCCTCCCAATGGGGGAAATCATCACCATCGTCATCACCAACGGTCCTCTCATCGGGAGAGGGCAATCTCCATCAACATCTTCATCAGCACCATCTCATCTCAAAACCCTAGTTCATCTCTTGTATCCAATTCTTGTCTCCAAGTCCGGGATTGGTGCTAGTAGGTTGCTAGTAGTGTTAATTACTCCTTGTAGTTGATGCTAGTTGGTTTAATTGGTTGAAGATCATATGTTCAGATCCTTTATGCATATTATTACCCCTCTTATTATGAACATGAATATGCTTTGTGAGTAGTTACGTTTGTTCCTGAGGATAAGGGAGAAGTCTTGCTATTAGTAGTCATGTGAATTTGGTATTCGTTCGATATTTTGATGAGATGTATGTTGTGTAGCCTCTAGTGGTGTTATGTGAACGTCGACTACATAACACTTCACCATTATTTGGGCCTAGAGGAAGGCATTGGGAAGTAATAAGTAGATGATGGGTTGCTAGAGTGACAGAAGCTTAAACCCTAGTTTATGCGTTGCTTCGTAAGGGGCTGATTTGGATCCATATGTTTCATGCTATGGTTAGGTTTACCTTAATACTTTTGTTTTAGTTGCGGATGCTTGCAATAGAGGTTAATCATAAGTGGGATGCTTGTTCAAGTAAGAACAGCACCCAAGCACCGGTCCACCCACATGTCAAATTATCAAAGTACCGAAGGCGAATCATATGAACATGATGAAAACTAGCTTGACGATATTCCCATGTGTCCTCGGGAGCGCTTTTCCTTATATAAGAGTTTGTCCAGGCTTGACCTTTGCTACAAAACGGATTGGGCCACCTTGCTGCACTTTATTTACTTTTGTTACTTGTTGCTCGTTACAAATTATTTCATCACAAAACTATCTGTTACCACTTATTTCAGTACTTGCAGAGAATACCTTGTTGAAACCCGCTTATCATTTCCTTCTGCTCCTCGTTGGGTTCGACACTCTTACTTATCGAAAGGACTACGATAGATCCCCTATACTTGTGGGTCATCAGTGCACCCTGCTTCTAGTCGGATAATCCCTGTCGTGGCCTTCTCTATGAGCTCTGTTCCTATCAACCAGACCTTGAACGAGAATAAATCTTGCATCAAAGCCTGGCTCTCTGGGGTCGACCGGAATTCTTCGTTCGCCGCTGTGGGGGCGCCTGTCTTGCCGCCGAGGCACGTATGACCCACTCCTCGGAGGAGGCATGGGCACTCGACGATGGTCATCGTGGTCGAGTCGATGATCATACTTCTCACAGTTCCTGTACTGATCTTGCCGGTGCCCACGTCCCTCACGCCGCAGAGGCGATCTTGGGCTGTGAGCAGATTGGACAGTATCTGCCACCACAGATCTGCTATGAATCCTATTCCGCGACTGAGATACTGTTGTATTCTGCTCTCCTGCTGCCCAGAGTAAAGCCCAGATCTGCATCAAACCTCGGCCAGCTTCTGACTGGGAAGGTTGAATTGACTCTGCTATTTGAGCTGTAGCTGTGAGATTCTGGATCGGAGTTCAGTATACCTGAGTCGGAGGCAAAAAAAAGTTGTCGTCGACTGGACTCAGGAATCCGCTGCCGAGCACGCTCGTCGAGTGCGAGCTGGAGGTTCTCCAGTCGAGTGCGCTCAGCCAAGTTGGCCAGGCGCGCCTCCTCCAAGGCCTAGGCCTCAGGGGTTTCTCCAACGATAGGAGTGAGGAGTGGATCCATATTACGGCGGCGAAGATCTTCCCTCCGCTGCAAAGAGACGGGTTCGGGCCGGTACTCCTCGTGGACATGTGATGGGTCGCCGACACCATCGCCTCCGTCTTCACGGGGGAAGCCGGGAGGACTGCGTGGTCCATTGACCATCAAGACTTCCGCCGCGGGGTCGCTGCTTCGCACTCGGATGCAGTCTCGACGGAGCCAGTCGACAGATCGAACAGGCCATAGAGAGTTTCATCGGGCTCGATTGTCGCGATTTGTGGGGTGGCCGATTGGCGAGCCACCGCATGTCTCACCCACCGCTGAAGCCGTGACCGACCAGATCGCTGACGCCGGCGAACAACGGGAATCGAGGATGCCATAGGAGCCGACTGATACTGAGTCGACGGCTGTCAAAGAAGGACGCCGCGGACGCATGCGTGGAAGTGCGTTGCCCCGCAGAAGGGGGGCGCCTCAACGTTGAGTGGAGCCTCATGGAGCCAAGCGGAGTCGTCGGCGATGAAGATGAGCGCGCCGAGACGGATCTCGCGGCCTTCAGCCAATCCTCTGCTGGAAACCATGATGACAGGAATCGGAAGAATCGCAACTTCTCCAACAAACTGCTAAGACACCTGCCCCAAGGTGGGCACCAACTGTCGTGGATCTAAGACTGACGGTAGAATGGGGGGTAGGTATGAGGAGGCAAGATCCTAGCTATGGAGTAGTTGTACACACGAGTTTATGAGTTCAGGCCCTTCGCAAAGGAAGTAACAACCCTACGTCTCGGTGCCCTGAGGCGGTCGACTAGATTGTATGTGTGTGTGAGTTTATAAAGGATGCGAACCCTTATGCCAGTGGAGGGGGTGGCTTATATAGAGTGCGCCAGGACCCCAGCCAGCCCACGTTACCAGGGGTTCAATGTACATAAAGAAGGGGCGTTACAGGTAACGTCTGCATTAAAGTGCTATAAATGATAATTAATTCTATGAGTAAATGCCCAACCGTTGCTGTGTAGAGTGACTTTAGATCTTCTGTTTGTCGAGTGATTTCTGTGACGGTCGAGTGACATTGATTCTTCTGAGTGGAATGTCTCTGGTCGAGTGGATGATGGTACCCTTTGAATGTTTCTGGCTTTAGGGTGATGTCCTTGGGGAGGGCGTCTAGGTCAGGCCTATGACCCTACCCTAGGTACATAGTTCATCAGGGGGGATCTCAAACTTTGGGACGCGCTTGTCTGAAATGTGGGAAAGTTACGAACTTATCCCCCGTTTAAAATTTCGGACATCATGTCGGTTGGGGATAGGACGGTAATCTCGCATCTCCCAAATATTTGCCGGTAACGATTTCGGGCGAGGAGAGGGTGTTTTTCCGCCCACGGTTGGCGCCCATGGTGTATGAACGGGGCTGACAGGTAGGGCGATTGTGTCACGTTTGAAGGAAGTTACACATCTACCCCTATTTAAATTATTAGCCTACATCGATTTCGGACGAGGAGAGTTTGTTTTGCCGCCCACCGTGGATGAATGGGGAAATGGAGGGAGAGACACATGTCTTTCGGACGATCTTGAATCAAATGTGTTTTGCCGACCACGTTTGGCGCCCACTGTGTCTGAATGGGCTCAAAGGCCATCGTGTCACGTCTGATTGAAGTTACTAGTCTACCCCTATCGACAGCAGTGTAAATCCGGTCGATAAGGATGTCAAGTGTCAAGGGTAGACAGTAATTTCCATCTCGCAAACACTTGCTTCGGACAGCCCACAAATGATAGTGGGTGTTTAGTCACTTCGTTCAAAACTTGAGAGAATTAGCATTCACGTTTGCCCTGGGCCCTGACAACTAAATCCAAATCCAATTTTTATTCGATTACGAATATCCACAGGTAATTCTACATTTTGTTATTTATTTCTTCAAAACCACAACAAAGATTTATTCCACCTTTATATATGATTATGATTTTGAAATGTCGTGATCTTCGATTTCACTAGGTTGGCTACACTTTGAGTCAAACAGTTATTTCATCCAATACAATATGCTCACACGAAAAACAGTTCACCTTATGTCAATCATACAAGTACTGAGGATTACCTCGCCTAAAAATTCGGATCATTACAACACATGGACAACATAGGGGGTCTTACAACATAATCCATTCAGAGACATGACACAACATGCAAGTACAATAATCTAATGACAATTTCAACTGCTATCTAAAGAAGAACTGGGATTACCCTGGTGAAAGGATCGATATGGTTGACTAGAAGGGGGGGTGAATAGGCAACTAACAATTTTTAGCTTTTCTTTAACAATTTAAACTTTGCATCAAAGTAGGTTGTCTAGATATGCAACTAGGTGAGCAACCTATATGATGCAACAAGGATAGGAACACACGCAAGAAAGAGATATAACACAAATAAGATTGCACAAGTAAAGGCACGAGATAACAAAGAGTGGAGCCGGTGGAGACGAGGATGTGTTACCGAAGTTCCTTCCCTTTGAGGGGAAGTACGTCTTTGGTGGAGCGGTGTGGAGGCACAATGCTCCCCAAGAAGCCACTAGGGCCACCGTATTCTCCTCACGCCCTCACACAATGCGAGATGCCATGATTCCACTATTGGTGCCCTTGGAGGCAGCGACCGAACCTTTACAAACAAGGTTGGGGCAATCTCCACAACTCAATTGGATGCTCCCAACGACACCGCGAAGCTTCACCACAATGGACTATGGCTCTGCGGTGACCTCAACCGTCTAGGATGCTCAAACACCCAAGAGTAACAAGATCCGCAAGGGATTAGTGGGGGGAATCAAATTTCTCTTGGTGGAAGTGTGGATCGAGGCCTTCTCAACCACTCCCGAGCAAATCAACAAGTTTGATTGGCTAGGGAGTGAGATCGGGCGAAAATGGAGCTTAGGGCAACAATGGAGCTAAGGGTTGGAAGAGTTAAGTCAACGGGGAAGAAGGGGACCCCTTTTATAGTGAGGGACAAAGATCCAACCGTTATCCACCTACCAGCCCGCGGCCAGCGGTACTACCGCACCAGGCCAACGGTACTACCGCAGGGCCACGCGGTACTTCCGCTTGCTGCCAAGCGATACTACCGCAAGGTCACGCGGTACAACCGTGCAGGCCCGCGGTACTGCTGTTGTACCAGCAACAGCTAGGGCAGGCCAGTAGCACAAGTGCTGAGGGCGGTACTTGCGCGGGCGCGGTACTACCGCTCCCCCTTGCGGTACTACCGCAAGGCAGGAACCCCCTAGCCTGGGAAGTGTGCGTATAAGGAAACATCTGTGCCTACTTCCGCTGAAAAACGGAAGAAGCAAAAACCCGACACAGTACTACTGCAGAGGGGCGGTACTACCGCCTGACAGCTGAGCACGATACTACCGCGGAAGGGATGCGGTACTACCGTGGTAGGCGCGGATGTAAAAAAATTACATCCGCCCCTACTACCGTGAGGGAGCAGTACTAGCCTGGTGGGCCATGGTAGTGCAGCTCCAGACGAGCGGTACTACTGTGGGCACATGCGGTACTACCGCGCCGCAGCATGGTACTACCGCTGGTGCCTACGGTACTACCGCTCACCTAGGAGCAGTACTACCGCGAGCCAACACAGCAGCCAGAAACAAGGTGACGAGATAACAAAGGAGGAAGCTCCAAGGTGCAGGGGAAAGGAGGGGACTAGGAAGAAACATGTACGTGATATTCCACCCAAACCTTTCCGACGCGAACCCTCTCTTAATAGTACGGCTTTCCTACGAATCAAATCCACCAAAAAGAAATGTAGAAAAGACGACGTCTTCAACAGTCTTCGAGGGGCACCCAACCGTCTTGTGCCTAGCAATGAAACGTCTGGGATACTCAAGGCACACGATTAGTCCGCAAACGCATTGTCATCAATCACCAAAACACCTTAGAGATAAATATGCCCTTACAATCTCCCCCTTTTTGGTGGATTGATGACAATACGGGATTTGCACAAGGGAAATAATATTAAGCAAACGCAAACCCCTCCTCTCTAGAATATAGACGGGCTCCCCCTAGATGTGTGCCAACTAGTTGGGTGCTTTGGACTGCACGGCACACATACTAGGATCAAAGCACCCCCTATATTATAGAGACAAGGCATATCTTGCAATAGAAAGGCTAACACTAGACAAGATAGCACAAACATAAGTTAACTAAGATAGACTAGAGTGCATATGTCTTACACCATATGTAGGATAAGTCTCAAAGGCACAAACCAAAAAAAGGAAAACGAGGTTCAAACGACAAAGCAAACACACCAAGCACGACACAACGCAAATCCCTACACTCTCTCCCCCTTTGGCATCGAGACGCCAAAAAGGCAGAGAGGACACCTACACACACGGGGTGGCTCAGGCAGAGAAGTCATCCCACTGCTCCTCGTACTCCTCGTCAGACTCAGCGGCGGGGACGGCCTCCTCGATGTCCTCCTCAGAACTAGTCCACTTGTACCCCTGCTTCGCCATCCATGCAGCCTCTGGCGTGATGACATCCTCAGAACCGCCAGAGACATCCTCTCCAAAGATCCTCATGACCTTCTTGTTGCGGCGGCGACTCTCCTTGTCTTCCACGTGAGTCCTGTACTGTCCCTTTACCTGCATGCAGAAGAGAGTCTTCATCTTGTCCTTTAACTTCTTGGCCCATGACGGCTCAGAGGAAGGTGTGGTAGACCTAGCAGCACGGTCCTTAGCAACATTCTCTGCACCAGCCTCCTCCTCACCAACAGCCCTCCTAGCAGTAGAAGCCTCAGCACGGGTAGTAGTGTTGGCCCAGTTGGGCTTGCTGCGAAGACTGATGGACTCATGCTGAATCCAGTCTGGAGCAAGGAACTCATCACCAGGATACATCTTCTCCCAAGTTGTGGAGAGCAATAGAAATAGGTACGGTCCATAGATAGGTAACTTGCGGGTGAACACCACAAATCGAGGCTCACACCACATGATGTGTGAGACATCAAGTGGCTGAGTCTGAGACGAACATGCCTCCGCACACAGGAGCAACATGTCCACTAGATAGGAATGAACCTTGTCCTTGTCGCCAATGCGTGGGAACAAAGTGTTGCGGAAGATGCGATGCATGATATCCAGAAAGGAGTTCAACACCCAAGTCGACTTGCCATTGGGGAGCACCTTCTCAACAAGGAATGGCTGAAGCAAGTTCTTGTTAGCAGACTCAGAGTTGGCGTGGGGGCGAACACCAACGGGTGTGTGAAGCCCATCACCAGGAATGTGAAGCAGATCCATGAACTCCTTCCATGTAGCAGGCAGCTGATGGTCGTTGGTCATCCAGGTCATCCTCCGCTCATCCCCGGGGTGAAAGTAAACTGAGGCAAAGAACTAACAAACAAGCTCAGGGTCATAGTCAAGGTGAAAGGAGATCACAGGCTTAATAGCAAACTGCTCTGGCAAGTCCAGAGCTTCTCCAAAATAGTCACGAAACTTGTCCTTCCTCATGTGATTCATGTCTATCCACTTGACATCCACGAAGGTATTCTGCTTGTTCTTGATCACATCTAGATAAATGAGAGCCTGCTGCTTGGTCCAAAACAACTCAGTGCCTCTGAGGACAGCACGAGGATTCACATAGGGGTTGATCTTCCGGCGTTCGACATACTCATTGAGGGAAATCTCGTCCATGCCCTTAGCAGGTTCCTTTTGCTTGCTGGCAGTGGTCTTGAAATTGCGCTTGGGGGCATTGGAGCCCTCTGGTGCTTCATCTTGGGGATTGCGCAAACGCTTGGAGCCAGTGTCACGACTGGGATTGGAACGGCGAGAGCCACCACCTGAGACACAAAGTGCAAAACACACACGACAAGCAACAAGGATCAATGCAAAGACCACAACAAAGCAAAAGAAACATGTAGGAAGCACGCAAGATAATTGCCATGAGAGAGATTTGACCCCTACGGTAGAACGGCCAAGTGCTGTGGTACTAAGATCGTAGTACCGCTCCTAGTCACGGTAGTACCGTGTAAGGTCACGGTAGTACCGGGTCTGGGAGCGGTAGTAGGATCTTAGTGCCACAGCTAGCGCGGTAGTACCGCACCTGATGGGCGGTAGTACCGCACGAGCGGTAGTACCGCACGTGAGACACGGTAGTACCGCACCGCGTCAGATCCGAACAAGTTCAAATCTGAGAAAGCCCGCGAAACCACGGCGGTACTACGGTTGGACAAATCTATCACTGGACAACATATCAAGTATAATTCCTACGCAACATGACTCTCCTACATCCTACTCTTGCACAGATTTGGCCTAAAATCTCAAGAACAACATGCATCTCCCCAAAAACCTAGAAGCGAGAGAACAACCAAGAAAGAGAGGGATTTGGGGAAAAACCTTGTTCCATGGCAAGAGGAAGTGGTGGGGAACGATCCCCCCGGTCGGAATCCGAGGAGAGTGGCCGGAGACGGAGATCCGACGAGGACCTCCGGCGCCGTTCTTGAGAGAGAGAGAGAGAGAGAGAGAGAGAGAGAGAGAGAGACGTGGGGAGAGAGACAAGTGAATGGGTATGGGGAGTTGGAACTCCCCTGCCCGAGTCATAACCCCCACGCCCACTCGATGGCACGGTAGTACTGTGCATCATCGCGGTATTACCGCTCGGCGGAAGTATCGCACCTGAGCGGTAGTACCGCTCTCCGGTGCGGTTGTACCGTGCCCTCTCAACGCGGTAGTACCGCGGCAAGCCGCGGTAGTGTCGTGGGCTCAAGAAGTTGCATGTTTCAAGCACACGAAAAAGAGGTCTTTTCACGAAAACTTCGAGGCAACACGACACCACAAGACCACGCAGCACACGAAGGCAGAAGGGCAAACGACAACACGAAGCAACCACGAGACACCACCTCTCCAAAGAGAGGGTGGTGGCCGGAGCCACCTATGTTTGAGTCAATTGGTATGGCACCGCGAAGAATTATTGTTGGGCCCATGACCAAAACTCGTCTTTGAAGCACAAGTACCATCAAACATGGCTAATGTGAAAGACTTGATCAATTTATGCATAATGGGGGGAAGGAGAGTTCATTGAGAGAACAACACTCCCCCTATGTCCATGCATACATCTAAACAAGACAACAAGTTGAGTATGGTGGGGTGTGCAAGGGTTCAAGCAACATTGCTCGAATCAATGATATTTAGCTCATTCCTTAACTCGCAAAATCTTGCATCATCCAAGGGCTTCGTGAAAATATCTTCAAGGTTATCATGAGTGTTGACATAGTTGAGCTCGATCTCTCCTCGCCTAATGTGATCCCAGATGAAGTGATACCGAATCTCAATATGCTTCGTCTTGAAGTGTTGCACCGGGTTGAGAGAGATCTTGATGGCACTTTCATTGTCACACCAAAGAGGCACTTTGTCACAAATGACACCGTAATCCTTTAAAGTTTGCCTCATCCATAAGAGTTGTGCACAACAACTACCAGCCGCCACATACTCCGCTTTGGTGGACGAGAGAGACACACAACTTTGCTTTTTGGAAAACCAACTTACCAAAGAGCAACCAAGGAATTGGCACCCTCCGGAAGTGGACTTCCTATCCACTTTGTCTCCCACCCAATCGGAATCCGAATACCCTACAAGCTTGAAGTTTGCTCCTCTTGGGTACCATAAGCCAAAGTTTGGGGTATGAGCCAAATATCTAAAGATTCGTTTGACCGCCACATAGTGACTTTCCTTAGGTGCGGCTTGAAACCGTGCACAAATTCCCACACTCAACATGATATCCGGTCTAGATGCACAAAGGTAAAGCAAGGAGCCTATCATGGAACGATATACATTTTGATCCACCGCTTTACCATTGGGATCTATGTCAAGTTGGCACTTGGTGGGCTTTGGAGTGGAAGCCGGCTTGACATCACTTAGCTTGAATCTCTTGAGCATTTCTTGAGTGTATTTGGCTTGGTTGATGAAGGTTCCTTCTCTTCTTTGCTTCACTTTGAACCCTAGAAAGAACTTAAACTCTCCCATGCAAGACATCTCGAACTTTGAGGTCATGAGAGCGGCAAATTCCTCATTGAAGGCTTTGTTAGGGGAACCAAAGATAATATCATCAACATATAATTGGCACACAAACAACTCCCCTTTGACCTTCTTAGTAAAAAGAGTAGGGTCGATTAGCCCAACTTCAAAACCACGGTCTTGTAACAACTCGGTAAGGTGGTCATACCACGCACGTGGGGCTTGTTTAAGGCCCTAGAGTGCCTTATCGAGTTGATACACATGATCGGGAAAGTAGGGATCCTCGAACCCGGGGGGTTGCTTGACATAAACCAATTCATTAATAGGACCATTCAGAAAAGCACTCTTCACATCCATTTGTTGTAACTTAAAGTTATGATGAGAAGCATATGCAATTAACATGCGAATGGATTCAAGACGAGCAACGGGAGCAAAGGTTTCACCGTAGTCGATACCCTCAACTTGGGAGTAGCCTTGTGCTACCAAACGAGCCTTGTTACGAATGATAATCCCATGGGCATCTTGCTTGTTCTTAAATATCCACTTGGTTCCAATGACATTGTGGTTCCCCGTCGGTCTTGGCACCAATCTCCACACTTTTTTGTGCTCGAAGTTGTTGAGTTCTTCATGCATAGCATTGAGCCAATCCGGATCTTAGAGCGCCTCATAGACCTTGTGGGGTTCGACACAAGAGACAAACGCGTGATGCTCACAATAGTTTGCTAATTGTCTACGAGTGCTTACCCCCTTTCTTAAGCTTCCAAGCACATTCGTCATGAGATGATCCTTGGTGGAGAGCTTGTAAGCAACCTTGGTGGCACGACGCTCCAATTCCTCCTCGGGGGTGAGACGAGGAGTGGTCACTTGATAATCTTGAGCGTCATCTTGAGCTTGTTCTTGTTCTTGAACTTGCTCGGAGGAGAGAACTTGACCTTGGGCATCACTTGGTGTGTCAACACCGTCTTGAGCATGATCTTGCCCTTGGTCTTGTTCTTGAGGATGAGGGCCTTCATGTTGTTCTTCGGAAGCGTGTGGGCCTTGGGTTGGTGATGGCTCCACTTGAGTGGAGCATTGTCCTTATCCTTCGGCCACAAGGGGTTCCTCAATGGGTAGGATAAAGCCAACACCCATTCTTCTTATGGCTTGAGGAGGAATTTCATCACCTACATCACAAGTGCCACTTTGCTACACTTGGGAGCCGTTATTCTCATCAAACTCCATGTTACACGTCTCCGCAATAAGTCCCGTGGATTTATTGAGGACACGGTAAGCATTAGAGTTTGTAGCATAACCAACAAATATGCCCTCATAAGCTCTAGCCTCAAATTTAGACAACCGAACACCTTTCTTGAGAATGAAACACTTACACCCGAACACCCGAAAATACTTGAGGTTGGGCTTGTTACCGGTGAGTATCTCATATGGAGTCTTGTTCAAGCCCTTGCGGAGGTAGAGCCGATTGGATGCATGATACGCGGTGTTGATGGCTTCGGCCCAAAAGTTGTATGGAAACTTGAACTCCGCCATCATGGTCCTTGCCGCATCCATCAACGTCCAGTTCTTCCTCTCCGCAACACCGTTTTGTTGAGGGGTTTAAGGTGCGGAATATTGATGCTTGATCCCCTCATCACTAAGAAACTCATCCAAGGTGTAGTTCTTGAACTCGGTGCCTATCGTGGAATTGTCATGGCAGATGTCCTTAGTGTCAGGACTTAGTCGCGAGGCCAACGCATCTATGTGGTATCTTGAGAGGGGTTGAGCGGGACGAGAAACGCGATGTTTTACCCAGGTTCGGCCCCTCACAGTGGAGGTAAAAGCCTACATCCTGCTTCATTGATATTGGTGATGATGATCATGGTTACAAGAGTGCTCTATCTCGAGAGCTATTGTCTAAACCTAACTTGTCCAACTTGTGGAACTTGTGAATCTTGTCCCCTTTGGGGAGCCCTGCCCCTCCTTATATATGTTGGAGGAGCGGGTTACATGTAGAGTCCTATTAGGATTAGGACTAGTCTATCTATAATACAAACTGGATACAAGTCCAGGTCTTAACTCCTTGTAAGATAAATGTTCCTCATGCCTTTCCTCTTAAACCGGCCCACCATTATCATAAACCGGCATGTTGGGCCTTGGGCCTTGTCATCCATCTGGAACACGCGCCGGGTCACCAATGAGTCTTCAGGCTTGTGAATCGTCATACCAGTGAACCGCCAGACACTTAAGTCGCCAGACATGTAAACCGCCAATCACGTAAACCGCCAATCCTCTGGCGGTTTACCAATGAAACGCCTAGTCCGGCCGGGTTATACTTCCGGCCGGTTTACGCCGCGTGGTATATCCCCGACATTAGCCCCCAAGTTTAGCTTGGATTTATTCATGGTAAACTTATGCTGCAAAATAAACACAAGAACAAATTTGACAGGTTATGCTCCGGGTTAAGAATTTTTGTAAACCGGTACCTGATCATCCTTAAGTCCTTGTTATTTCCTCCTTCTGGGAAATCCGGGTCAACAGACCAGCTTCATAATCAATTTGCCGACATTGGTTTGTCACAGAGAAATATTGTGAAAAATAACTCCTTTGACTCAGCTCCCAAAGCGTCGGTTTAAGAAATATGGGTCTGAAAATACTTATCTGATATTCAGCCGGTTTGAAGATGTAAAACTTGCCGGTTTAATATTACCAAAATGGCCGGTTTATAAATATTGATAGCGCCGGGTCATAATTGTTGTCGACACTGGGTCATGTAATTGATCTTCCTGATTTGCTCAAAACTGATAAAATGAAGATGTTCCTCCTTTATATGCATAATACCTGTAGCCCCCAAGTCTTAAGAGGAGAACATAGCGATAACTTAAGACTTGCTCCAATAAGTGTTTCAACCTTAAAGAAATCCGATTAGTTCATCTCAATCATATAAACTAAATACTCCATATATGTAGCCCCCAAGTGCCGGGTTGTCATGCTTGCAGCAACCTGGGACTTGTAATTTCCTGATGCTCATAAAAAACTTCAACCAGTGTAGCCCCCAAGGGCCAGGTCATTATGTAAATAATGAGGAGGGACTTTGAAAATATGATCATGTAGACTTTAACAGCAACGTGTAGCCCCCAAGGGCCGGCTCAGTAAGATAATATTGAGCTGGGACTTTATATATACTTCATTGAGAATAACATTATATTATGTAACTCCCATCATGGGGCTTGAACCCATATCCACAAGGTTGAGAGCTTTGTGCTTTACCAACTGAGCAGTGGATCCTTCAATAATAGATGAAAACGTGTGTACCTTGAATTGTTGACAGGAGCAATTGGTAGCCCCCAAGGGCCGGCTCATTATAATATGATGAGTCGGGTCACCGCATTAGCCCCCAAGTGTCATGGTGCATGCTTGCAGCGACATGAGACTTGTGTATTTGATGTAATTTCAACTGAAATAATGTAGCCCCCAAGTGCCGGGTCATAAGCCTGCAGCAACTCGGGACTATTCCTTCAATTGTAGAATAAATCATATCTATTGATAATATGATAGCCATTGCGCTAAAGCAACTTTAAAAACCTTAATCATAATACTGGTTATTGATAACCATAATAAAAATCCAGCCATGTTGGCTATTTGAATAATATACCCAATGATTTATAAGCGCATAATTCCAATGGCGCAATTCAAATATATACTGGCGACTTATAGTCCAAAGCCAGGCCGGGTCAACAAACACCGGATATTATCTTATCTCATACTGGCGATTTATAGTCCAAAGCCAGGCCGGGTTTAATAAACGCCGGTGATTTATAATCATGCTTTATTCAACCTGTTTCTGCATACAACAAGTTTAAAGTGTCCTGGCGGTTTACCGCCGGACGGGTCATAATGCTCAACATATAACCCGGGTTTATAACCAAGGCTGCACTTAAGAATAATCAAATATGAAATATATCATACCTGTGACATTGAATCACATTGTTGGTTTTACCAACTTTTTGTAGTAAAGGTAATAACCCAAATTTTGAGTACTGATAACTCCTTCCATATTGTGCCGGTTTATGATAAAACCGTACCGGGTTTGTGATAAACACCGGATTAACCATATATAATACTGGTGACTTGTAGTCAAACCAGACCGGGCTGATAGACTCCGGATTATAACTTGATCGTGTACTGACAACTTGTAGTTGAAAGCCGAGCCGGGTTGATAAATACCGGTTTACTCCATAATAGGATGGTAACAGAAAATCAAACTGGGCAAATAGTCTCCGGATTAAGATTTGACCGTGTTCCGCTAATTTGACAGTGTGAACCGGTTTAAAATTTTGCCGGTTTAAAAAACGCAACAGAAAGAAAGAAATATCTATCAAAGAAAATTTCAAGCAAGGCAATGATAAAACCATTTGCAAAAAGAGGCTATTGAGCTGATCAAATGGCGTTACCATGGTCGGGCACGACCAAGCTCCCGATAGGTGTAGCTATGGTTCAAGTCAGCCAGGTCCCCAAATGAAACCGTGGCATTTATGCCGATCAAGTGGCATGGCAATGGTTCGGGTTCGACCAAGCCCCCAAGTGATTCTATGGCCTTAGGCCGATCAAGAGGCATGACTGGTTCAGACGTGACCAAGTCCCCAAGTGATCTGGTGGCTCTCGCCTATCAAGAGGTGTTGCATTGGTTCGGACACGACCAAGCCCCCAAGTGATATAACATGATGCTTTTGAAAAGCTAACTCAAGGGGTAAACCGGAGGCCGCTTTAAGACAGAACAGCTCCGTGTAACCACGCATGATGTAAAAGAACAGAGACCCCGCTTTATAAAGCAGAAGCCCCCATGTAATCAATAATATGTCAGGCAAGTAAGGCGGGATACCCATGTTTGAACCGCGCATCATGGCAGCAGGTCTTCTTTGGCAATTTTTAACTTTTTGCAAGAGATAAATTCTTCTTGAAGCGGGATCTTCAAGCGGATATTGAGACCTTCAAAGCTTTGTGGGAGACATCTTTCCCTTGAACCGGATTTTAAACCGGAATCTTCATTTTCAGCCGGAAATTTTCTGACGGCCTTTAAACTCGAACTTGCGAGAAGTTAATTCCTTTTTGAACCGGACATTGTTAAACCGGATTTGAGCCAGATACTAAGAGCTTCAGCTTTGTGTGGGAGACGGGATTCCCCTTAAACCGAACTATAAACCGGAAGCATCATTGTGAGCCGGAATATTTCTGACGGCCTTTAAATTTTCATCAATATAACAGTAGCCTCCGAGACCGGGTTTCCCTTCAACATCCTAGGGCACTTGAATTTGCTGAAACTGGCAAGACTTGCTGCGTCATATCATCGTAGGCCCCGAGTCTTAAGATGACTCGAGGAGTTGGCTTGAGACTCTCCATATTCGACCATGATATAAACCGGCATAACTTGTATATCATTGGCGTTGATAGCACGATGTGAATCCACAGAAGGTTGAGGTGACTGCGGCGGGTTGTAAATGATCCCGTATGATCCGTGTCAGCAACTCGGCCAATGGTTCCTTCCAACTGGTGATTTGAAGTTAACCAAACTGTAGTGGCGGCGATTTGTGCGCCTGCCCATTGAACCATCCAGTGCAGACGGTGGCTGAATGATAATTTGCCTTCAATTTATTGAAAGAAATCCAGGCTACGCAAGCAGTGACTTGCTCATACTCAATAAACAGCTCATGCAGACAGGTGCGGTCCGGTATGTTGATGTAGACCGGGCCGCGAGAGACGGACAGTAAAGATGACCACAGCATCAGAGGTAGTTCCGACAGATGAGTCGGCCGCGGCACTGTAAGCCGGTGCGGACAGAGAAGATTAGCACCAATGTCGTAAACCGTCACGGACGGGCGAGTTAACCGCGGGCGCGGTCCCGGCAAGCTGATGTAAACCGGACCTTCGGGACAGTAACTTGCGCACATTCATTCACCGGGTGGTTGATACAGACGAAACGCCGGTGCAGAGCATTGCTAGCGCGTGCTACGTGCCCCTAATATAACGCCTCATTTGTAATGAACAATTGTCCCGCGTCAAAAAATATCACATGCCAAAGTAATTGTTTCTTGGCAAAAATAATATGCGCTAATAAAATAGGCTTTAGATGGATATCACCTGATTTGTGCACGCGACGGATGATCCGTATTCAGTGTTCGTGAATAATCTCCAGTAGATTCAACAGCAATTTAGCCACCCCCTCGAGACCGCGGCAGCTCACATCAGACTCACGATGGCTCAGAATAAGGCCAGCCAAAGGTGGCTTAGCACAAGGTCCCGGCGACGGCTCGGAGATGATGGCTTAAAGCCTGACCGTGGCGGAGGCTGTTCACGGTGGTCTGAACTCTGAAGTGAACCGAGGTAGGGTCATGCCCTAGGCGGAGGCAAGGGTGACTCTGCTTGATGCGAGGTTGTGGCGCTCGAGGTTAGTAGCGGAGGCGGCGATTGTGGCTCGACAGGTCAACACCAGGCGGATTGAGCAGCGCTGTAGCAAACACCGAAACCAGCGACGGTGGCTCAGGCGACTCAGCATGAGGGCAGCAGAAGTGACTGACGCAGGCCTGGGCGACTTTGGAGCGAGGCCAAGGCGATTCAACGCACTGCGGTTGAGACTGAAGCAAGCCGGGACGGAGAGCCGCCCCTAGGCCAACCTCCGAGCTCCTTGGCAGCTCAACAGGCGGACGACGGGCTGAGACCTGGTGCGGAAGCCATCACGGCAGCTCGGGCGCGTGGCGGCGTCTTTGGCGGAGGCTGTCCTGCAAGCGCGGCCGCGGCAAGTCAAGGCCGGTCGGCGAAAGCCGGTTGGGCGGTTCAAAGCAGCAGGGCTTGGTCGCGCTCAAACGCGGGCCGGCTCTCGGGCGCGGTGACTCGAGGCAGAAAGGCAGCAGCTTGATCCGCCGGAGGCAGTGGCGATTTGACGGTCGGTGGTTCAGAGGCCACGGCTCACAGAGCAGCCCGAGGTGCGGCAGAAACAGGGGCGCACCTGCCGGGTCGACAGGGTGGCTGCCCTTTTGCTATAGATGGCGGTGACCCGCCAGCAGCGGCAGAAACGGGCAGCAGCTTGACATAGCCCGGCGGGGCCGGCGCAAGGCGACTCAGAGGCGGGGCCGAACCCGACGGAGCGTGGCGCGGGAGGTAGTAAGCGAAGGCGCTCAGATGGAAACGGCCATGGCCGGTCTTGCGAGCGGAGGTGCGGGTTGATGTTGTGACCCGGCGCGGTAGAACCGCGCAGGACGGCGCTGGTCAGGGCCGCGAGCGTCGAAGTAGAAGTGATTTGGCTTGACAGGAACTCCAGGCGGCGGCGTCAGGCGAGGCCGGAGAACCGGAGAGGCGGCAACTCAGCGACTTGAGGCTAAGATGGAGGAGGCGTTCGGGATGAGGCCCGGGTGCTCTCAACTGGAAACGAGGCCAATCCGATGCCGCAGGGTGAGGTGAATCCGGCAACTCTGGGTCCAACCTGCTGCGATTCGGCGTCGGCGAATCCGGGTCGTGACCATTGATTTCCCATCGTAACTGTCTCCGTTCCGGGTCATGGCCCTTCTCGAGCATTGCATATCAAAACTTCCTTTTAATAGTTCTGATCAATTACTACAGGATTTGCTCCCTTGTGAATAACCGCTGATGCCCAATAAGCAGTTGACGCTGGCTGCGGTGGAAACACTTCTGTTGATCTCGGCAACTTGTGGCAACAGAACGAATCGCAACCCTAATTTTTTCTTAAACTCAAATCTTGTACTCCCGGATCCAAGGTAAATCATGTGTGATTGTCTCGTACCGGTTCTTCTACATCCAGTCGATCGCAAGCTTCTGGATTCCTGGAAAGCTCCCTCCAAGAACTCAACACCACCGTGCGCAAGCCCCACGGTGGGCGTCAATTGTCGTGGAATTATCACGGCAGATGTCCTTAGTGTCAGGACTTAGTCGCGAGGCCAACGCATCTATGTGGTAGCTTGAGAGGGGTTGAGCGGGACGAGAAACGCGATGTTTTACCCAGGTTCGGCCCCTCACGGTGGAGGTAAAAGCCTACATTCTGCTTCATTGATATTGATAATGATGATCATGGTTACAAGAGTGCTCTATCTCGAGAGCTATTGTCTAAACCTAACTTGTCCAACTTGTGAAACTTGTGAATCTTGTCCCCTTTGGAGAGCCATGCCCCTCCTTATATATGTTGGAGGGGCGGGTTATATGTAGAGTCCTATTAGGATTAGGACTAGTCTATCTCTAATACAAACCGGATACAAGTCCAGGTCTTAACTCATTGTAAGATAAATGTTCCTCATGCCTTTCCTCTTAAACCGGCCCACCATTATCATAAACCGGCATGTTGGGCCTTGGGCCTTGTCATTCATCTGGAACACGCGCCGGGTCACTAATGAGTCTTCAGGCTTGTGAATCGTCATACCAGTGAACCGCCAGACACGTAAGTCGCCAGACATGTAAACCGCCAATCACGTAAACCGCCAATCCTCTGGCGGTTTACCAATGAAACTCCTAGTCCGGCCGGGTTATACTTCCGGCCGGTTTACGCCGCGGGTTATATCCCCGACAGTGCCGTTGTCACTTCTTATTGTCAAGATCTTTGCATTGTGTTGACGTTGTGCTTCATTTGCAAAGTCAATGACGGTTTGTTGGGTCTCGCTCTTCCTCTTGAAGAAATACACCCAAGTGTATCTTGAGTAGTCATCCACAATCACCAAGCAATACTTCCTACCCCCAAGACTATCGACGGATGGAGGCCCAAAGAGATCCAAATGAAGGAGCTCCAAAGGCCTCTTTGAGTAAATGATAGTCGTGGGAGGGTGAGCCTTCTCATGTAGCTTTCTTTCGATACAAGCACTGCAAGCACGATCTTTAGCAAAACTAACATTCCTTAGTCCACGGACATGGCCCCCCTTGAGAAGACTTTGCAAAGATCTCATATTGACATGGGCTAGACGGCGATGCCCAAGCCACCCCACATCAACTTTAGCCATTAGGCATGTCGCGGTCTTAGTGGGTCGCTCCAAAAAGTTAATCACATATAGACCGTTCTCGACATGCCCAACAAAGACTACTTTAAGAGTCTTGCTCCACAAGAGGGCCACGGTATCGATATCAAAGAAAGTGGCAAAGCCCATTATTGCAAGTTGACGAACGGAAAGTAAATTGTATGCTAGGGACTCAACAAGCATGACCTTCTTGATCGTGAGATCATGAGAGATGACTACCTTGCCAAGTCCCAATACCTTAGAATATGAGGCGTCACCCCACTCGACATTGGTGCGCATAGATGGAATCTTGTGCACGTCCACCACCAAGTCCTTGCTTCCGGTCATATTATTTGTAGCTCCGCTATCAAGCAACCATGATCCCCCACCGGAAGCAAACACCTACAAGAGATCAATGCTTGGTTTTAGGTACCCATTTGTAATGGGTCCTTTGATGTTAGTAACAAGGGTCTTTGGAACCCAAATAGACCATTCAATGTACTCATGAGGAGGACCAACGAATTTGGCATAGACATGCCCATCACTAGCACGACATAACATATAAGATGGATTGAAGTCGTCGGCTTTGATGGGAGAAGTGGCATTGCCCTTTTTGACACCGCCACCCTTCGCATTGTTCTTCTTCTCCTTGGAAGCACTCTCTCCCTCCTTTACAAAGGTTTGCATGAGAGGAGGAGGTCGTTTGGTCTTGTCATTCTTATTCTTGTTCTTGGACTCGGGCACGTACCCAACCCCTTCCTTGGCCACAACTCCCTTTTGATTGATCAAGAGGTCGTTGAGGTTCTTCTTTCCTTGTATGAAAGTCGCAAGACCTCTCTCAAGTTGCACCTTTAGCTTAGCGTTCTCCTCAACAAGATGCACATGCTCACAACACGGGTTAGTAGCATTTGCATTATCAATTAACATCATACGAGGAAAAGTGGATTTTTCCTTGGTTAGCTTTACTTGAAGTTGATCATGAGACTCTTTGAGGCTAGCATGAGCACCCTTCAAGACCTTGTGAGCCTTGTCAAGTAGATCAAACTCCTCTTTGAGTCTAGCAAGATCAACCTCAAGTTCGGCCTTCTCGGAGTTTAGCACATGAGAAACAATGAGAGCATGATCATAATCTTTCTTTAACTTAGCATGATCAACGTTGTGTGACTCCTCAAGAGCCAAACGAAGACCACGCTCTTCCTCAAAAGCATTGGAATATCTGAAATCTCATCGGCATAGTCACGACTATGCCCTTCCATCTTAGTGATGGTATCTTCGTGAGCCTCGATCACGTCATTGACTTCACCAAGTTGTTCCAAGAGAGCAACAACGTGCTTCTTGGATTTACCCTTAAGTTTGCCCATAAAGGCCTCAAACTCATTCGCCTCCACATTAGCTCCCTCATGTTCATCAATGCTATCCGTCGAAGAAGGATGATTAATGATGGTAGTTTTGATGTTGGGGTTACCTTGTTGGTGGCTTTAGCCATGAGGCACTTGGCGGTGATGCTCTCATTGGGTGAGTCGAAGAGAGACACCCGTGGAGTCGTCGCAATGGCAACTGAGGCCATGGCAGCTGACTCACCATCTTCATCATCGTCATCATCCTCATTATACTCTTCTTGTACCACCAATGCCTTGGGAGGAGTCTTCTTGGTGAAGTTGCTCTTGTTGGGGAACGACTTGGCCTTGTCCTTTCGGATGAGCTTGCCACCATTGTCTTCCCTCTTCTCATACGGGCACTGCGCAACAAAATGACTCACATTGCCACAATTGTAGCAAGTCCTTACACGTTGCTTGCTCTTCGTGCCACTTGAGTTGTTTTTGTTAAAGTTTGGCCTTGAGTTTTTCTTGCTCCAAAATTGCCTTGAAGCGAGTGCCATGTGTTCATGATATGCATACTTTATATCTTCAGGGTTGCTCTCCTCTTCTTCCTCTTCTTCTTCTTCAACGCAGAGCTTGGCCTTCAATGCAAGGTTGGGCTTCTTAGCCCTTTGAGAACGAAGCACCGCATTGTCGGCGGTCTTGTCCAAAATGTTCATGGCCACAAACTCATCCAACACTTCGCTTGAGGTCAAAGTGTGGAAGTCCGGCCTTTGACGAATGACGGAGGACATGGCCTTGTGGTAGGGCATCATTGCCTTGAGGAATTTGTGCTTGATCCAATTTTCATCTGTGTCCTTGCTCCCGTGATCTCGGAGTGAGACCGCGAGTTTGGTTACTCTCCGATAAAGCTCACGAGGTTCTTCATCTTCTTTCATTGCAAACTCATCGGCCTCATCTTGCACCACTTCATAGTTGGAGCATTGAATGCTTGCGCTTCCCCGGTAGAGAGAGACAACACAAAGCCATGCGTCTTTGGCCAAGGCGAAGGGCCGAAGATGAGGTAGATCTTCGGGTGGAATTGCATCTTGAATGATGAAGAGAGCATTTTCATTGAATTGATTATCTGCGGCTTCTCGAGGAGTGAAGTTGCTTGGATCATGCGGATAGAAACCTTCTTCGATGATTCTCCAAAGATTAGTGTTCACATGGTTTAAATGACGTTTAAAGCGGTAACCCCAAGAATCAAAGTTCTCATTTTTCACAATCTTAGGGGGAGGACCGGCATGATTCAAATGAGTGGAAGGAACCGTTCCACCATAAACAAGTGGTGGTTCCACATGAGCAAAGATGTCGGTGCCATTCTTACCACTAGAAGGAGCCTTTTCACTACTAGCTTCCCCCTTATCGAAGGTAGCATCCGTCACCTTGTCGGTGGGATTACCCACTTTCAACGGTGCGGTGGATAGTTTAAGACCTTCAAGGAATTTAGTAAACATGCTTTCAACCTCGGTCGTCATGGAGGTTTTCAATGTCTCCAATGCCACATTGAACTCCTCACGAGAGACCGAGGTTCCCCCATCGCCCGTAGACGAGATCGGATTCACACCGGAGTGTTCCTCCACACCGTCTACGGTATCAACCATACTCTTCGGATGGTAAAGTACTTAATAAAGAGACGAGACTCTGATACCAATTGAAAGGATCGATATGGTTGACTAGAAGGGGGGTGAATAGGCAACTAACAATTTTTAGCTTTTCTTTAACAATTTAAACTTTGCATCAAAGTAGGTTGTCTAGATATGCAACTAGGTGAGCAACCTATATGATGCAACAAGGATAGGAACACAAGCAAGCAAGAGATATAACACAAATAAGCTTGCACAAGTAAAGGAACGAGATAACCAAGAGTGAAGCCGGTGGAGACGAGGATGTGTTACCGAAGTTCCTTCTCTTTGAGGGGAAGTACGTCTCCGTTGTAGCGGTGTGGGGCACAATGCTCCCCAAGAAGCCACTAGGTCCACCGTATTCTCCTCACGCCCTCACACAATGCGAGATGCCGTGATTCCACTATTAGTGCCCTTGGAGGCGGCGATCGAACCTTTAAAAACAAGGTTGGGGCAATCTCCACAACTCAATTGGAGGCTCTCAACGACACCACGAAGCTTCACCGCAATGGACTATGGCTCCGCGATGACCTCAACCATCTAGGATGCTCAAACACCCAAGAGTAACAAGATCCGCAAGGGATTAGTGGGGGAATCAAATTTCTCTTGGTGGAAGTGTGGATCGAGGCCTTCTCAACCACTCCCGAGCAAATCAACAAGTTTGATTGGCTAGGGAGTGAGATCGGGCGAAAATGGAGCTTAGGGCAACAATGGAGCTAAGGGTTGGAAGAGTTAAGTCAACGGGGAAGAAGGGGACCCCTTTTATAGTGAGGGACAAAGATCCAACCGTTATCCACCTACCAGCCCGCGGCCAGCGGTACTACCGCACCAGGCCAGCGGTACTACCGCAGGGCCACGTGGTACTTCCGCTTGCTGCCAAGCGGTACTACCGCAAGGTCACGCGGTACAACCGTGCAGGCCCGTGGTACTACCGCTGTACCAGCAACAGCTAGGGCAGACCTGTAGCACAAGTGCTGAGTGCGGTACTTCCGCGGGCGCGGTACTACCGCTCCCCCTTGCGGTACTACCGCAAGGCAGGAACCCCCTAGCCTAGGAAGAGTGCGGATAAGGAAACATCCGGGCCTACTTCCGCTAAAAAACGGAAGAAGCAAAAACCCAACACAGTACTACCGCAGAGGGGCGGTACTACCGCCTGACAGCTGAGCACGGTACTACCGCGGAAGGGATGCGGTACTACCGTGGTAGGCGCAGATGTAAAAAAGATTACATCTGCCCCTACTACCCTGAGGGAGCGGTACTAGCCTGGTGGGCCACGGTAGTGCAGCTCCAGAGGAGTGGTACTACCGTGGGCACCTGCGGTACTACCGCGCCACAGCACGGTACTACCGCTGGTGCCTACGGTACTACTGCTCACCTGGGAGCAGTACTACCGCGAGCCAACACAGCAGCCAGAAACAAGGTGACGAGATAACAATGGAGGAAGCTCCAAGGTGCAGGGGAAAGGAGGGGACTAGGAAGAAACGTGTACGTGATTATTCCACCCAAACCTTTCCGACGCAGACCCCCTCTTAATAGTAGGGCTTTCCTACGACTCAAATCCACCAAAAAGAAACGTAGAAAAGACGCCGTCTTCAACAGTCTTCGAGGGGCATCCAACCATCTTGTGCCTAGCGATGAAACGTCTGGGATACTCAAGGCACACGATTAGTCCGCAAACGCATTGTCATCAATCACCAAAACACCTTAGGGATAAATGTGCCCTTACACCTGGGCTTCAGATAGCAGAAGCAGCAGGACCTCCTCCGTCTTCAAATGCAACATTCTTACTTCCTCCAATTCTTGGGTTGCTTGCATAATGCGTGCAGCTAATTGCATAATTTCTAGCTTCAAGATCAAGATTAACTCATTCATGGCAGCCACACCATCTCTTTCTGCCTCTAGTAGAGCCTCAAGAACTATAATATATGTGCTCAGACTGCTCTCCGGTGGTGTTGCCTCTGAACTGCTACCATCTGGTAACATGGATGGCGCACTACTTCCACAAATAGATTCTGGGGTTGTACATTGTGTCCTAGTGTGAACGGCATCCTAAGAGGTTTCCGCTGGACATAAGTAAGAGATAGTTAGCGCATGATCCAGGCAGTAAGCTTACATGCTAAACGACATACGAATTATTGCCGAGCATGGCAAGCTATATTTAAATGGTTCAAAGCAGCATTTGCCGAAAAGAAATTAAAATAGTAAGATGAAACTAGGGATGTAACTGGCAAATAAACGACATGCGCCAGTCCCATCTAATTAGTTTTTGCTATCTCCCTGGTTCATTTTTCCTTAAAAAAACAAAAACTCTTTTGAACTATCATACCACTAGTGGACTTTAATCGGGATTAAACGGGACCCAGTTGACATCCCTAGTTGAAAGGGAGTGTACCACCACTATATTTAAGTTGCCAAGGCATCTAAGTAGTTGAAATAATCTGAGAAAGCACTTAACAGTGTGGCCTCATATAAACTACGGAAGTTCAAAGGAAAAATTAAGGACTCAAATGAACTAGGCATGCATTTCTTTACGATAGTACAGCAGGCACTGCTGACATATTGGCCAACTCAGGTATAGTGTAACAAGTAACAAACAAGCATTCGAATTGATCATTCACATCTAAGCATTCGAATCTGTAATCACTGCTCCTACTGAACTATTTGTTATTCTATAGGATTACAGGTTGAGGGCACAAGCCAAGAAAGGAGCCCACACGCATTACATTTCACATGTACTAAAACACATTGGCTTACCATATGTTGCTATGAAGCCTCGCTGTTGTTGCAATGTTCTTTGAAGATATCATCAGCATCCCGTGGTTGCAAATTTACTTGTTGTAGTTTATTATGCACCCTCTATTTAGGTAAATTTAATTTTAATCACATGCATTGGTTCGAATTGATCATCAATGGTTCATCTAAACTAATGAAAGAAGGGTGTGTGCATACACGACAATATATCTGCTTCCCTCTATTTTTATGCTTGTTCGAGGTGCCAGCCCCAAAAGAACAAATATTTTGCTTGATGGGGTTGGCAGCTCCATAATTAATAGAAGCATCAAATTAGTCATGCAACTTGGGAAGATCAAGAACACACAAAAAAGTAATGAACAGAGGCTCGGAGCAGTGATGTAATAGCTAGCATCAGAAAATGTAGGGTAAAACAAACAAAAACCAGCGGAACCACATGCTAGTTTGCTGATGTGTAATTAAGCATAGAGAACATGAAGCAGTCTGATGGAACCAACAGGTGGCATAGAATAACACCATTATCATAAATATAGCATGCAAGAAGTAAAATAGTAGGCATTGATATCTAGGAAGTACAGTAATACTTAGGACAAAACTAAAGCATATTAACTATATGTGCATTGGTATGTAATTTAGCACATATAACATGTTCACTGCTAGAAGTATGGCCCTACAGGTGCAAGCAGAATAACGCGTCTCATGAAAAACTGAATGATGCCCTGAAGAAATTCAAAGGTGTGGTGCTTATGCTAAGAAAGTGAACGTAGGCGCCGACCATTGGATAATAGTACCTGATTCTCGGCGGTGTATGGGTATCATTGGCATACTTGATAGCTAAGGATCGTCGATGGTGCTCGTGTTGCGGTTGAGTTTGGGCCGGCTGTCGCTATCGCTGAAGTGGCTCCGGTGCTACGGTTGCGGCGCCTGTCGACATACAAGAAAGCTCATCTGTGGTAAGTGAACACTGTGGTGGGCGAGGGCATCGGTTAAGCAGATCTGATGCGGTGGACCATGATGGCGGTCAAGAAGATCTGGAGCGGTGGACAAGCCATTCGCTGAAGCGGCTCCGGTGAGGTGGTGAGTTGGCAGTTGGGGGTTCCAAAGTGCGAAAGGTAGATCCGTCGGGGTGTGAGGTCCACCGCTACGGCGGAGGACTAGATTCGACGGCTTGCCGTGGTTGGGGTCGGGGAGGGGAAGGCGAGGGGCTCTGGGAAAGAATATTGGGGGCAAAGAGGGGAAACAATGGAGTTACCAAAGCAGCCCTTTTCCATTCATGTGGCAGGGGTAAAACAAGAATATCGCAGGGCTAAACTTTCGGGCGCGAGATATTTCTATGTGAGCAGAAAGTTTGAAAGCTTTTGGCGCCTGAACTTATATTCTGCTCTTGTACGGCCGACTATGATATCATGGCCAAGAATTTGTTTGTTTTGCACGCAAAAAAAGTGTAAGTTTTGAAATCAATGTCTCCAACTCGAAACTTAGATTGTCCATTTAATTTAAATATGGATCATTGAGCTACTACAAGAAAATACCATCATACGGTCCAATTCAAATGAAATTCCAAATGTGTTTATCCTAAATATGATGACAAAAGTAAAAATATGTATGTGTATGAATAAAGTGGATGATTATAAAGTTTGAACATGCCCGTATGTGTATATCTCTATGTTTGATATATGAATTTGAAATCACGAAATCCCGGCCTAAAAAATGTACCTCCATTTAAATGAATTACAAAAGCTAATGATGGAGTCAAATTCCAAAATTCCAATCTTAGGTTTGTAATTCTGGTACATCAAGGTATATCACGCATGTTCAAAAGTATCGTTATCTCATAGTCCAAATTGTGAAACAAATTGATCAATCATGAGTGCACACACTATTGACCATGTATATCTCAATTACGCTAAAGTCCCTCAAATATAGACACCTCACTCTTTATCTGAAGCCAACCCCCCCCCCTTGTCGCCCCCCCACACACAGAGAAGTCGTTCTATCCCCCAAACACCAACACACACGAGCACATTAACACCCCTCTCTCTTCTAAAGTCTGAACCCCAATATAGGTCTCTATCACTTTGTCTCTTGGGCATGCACACATCTCTTCCCCCACTCTCTAGTTAGGTCTCCCGACATCTCTCTTTCCCAAGCACACGCACTATGTAGAGCGTATCTTTCCCATACACACAAAACGTCACCCCCAAACGTCTATCTCCCTAGTTATGTGGTTCTCGCACACTCACCTCACACACCACCCCCACTACAAACACGCACACTTTGTCTCCTTGTGCATCACTCTCCTCTTTCTATTTCTCCCACATGCAGACCCGCCCCAGCTCCTCCCTGTATACATATATGTCATGACTCTTTCCATAGCTCCCTAATGTATCATCATTCTCGATCTCGCACATTGTTCTCTACACCATCTATTCTAGATCTCTCATGAAGTCTGTATCACACACACGATGACTTGCTTCCCTTGCGTCTCCGTACATAGGCCAATTTCAAACAACATCAACATTGTCTCCCTATCTATACGCCATTTATGGACACAAACGCCCCCTCTCTCGCCCCCTCTCTTCCTCTCTCTCTCTCTCTCCATCGCTAGCTCTCTCTCTCTCTCGCTCTCACACCCTGTAACACCCCGGATATGATTTTCCCAATATGTAATCCAACTCTTGCCGTTTTCGGCGTTAAGTTATTTTATTTTCTCGGGTTCGGGTTTTTGTCTCCGTGTGTTGTTATCGTTGTCATGCATCTCATATCATGTCATCATGTGCATTGCATTTGCATATGTGTTCATCTCATGCATTCGAGCATTTTCCCCGTTGTCCGTTTTGCATTCCGGTGCTTCGTTCTCCTCCGGTGGTCATTTCTACCTTTCTTTCATGTGTGGGGATTAAACATTTCCGGATTGGACCCAGACTTTCCAAGCAGCCATGGTTTACTACCGGTAGACCGCCTGTCAAGTTTCGTACCATTTGGACTTCGTTTGATACTCCAACGGTTAACCGAGGGACCGAAAAGGCCTCGTGTGTGTTGCAGCCCAACACCCCTCCATTTTGGCCCAAAACCCACCAAAACCCTCTCCATCATCTAGAGCGTTCGATCACGATCGCGTGGCCGAAAACCGCACCTCATTTGGACAGTCCAAGCTCCTCATATGCCTATATAAAGGCCACTCCCCGAAATTTTCGGGCAAACCCTAGATCACTCCCTCTCCTCGCGCGTCGGACACAATCCGTGCCGACGGACATGTCCGGCTAGCCGCCCGCCGCCACGTGGCGACCTCTCGTTGGTCGGGCCTCCCTTGCCCCACATCGCCTGTCCCCGCCGCCGCACGGCCCGGGAGACCGGAGCCGGCCCTCACGGCCCGCTCCCTCGCGTCGCCCGCCCGCACGTCTCTTCGCCCGCGCCGGCGAGCCTCAAGCTCTGGCCGCCGCCCGCCATTGCCGCCGATGACGCCGACCCACCGGACCGCGCCACCGCGCCTCCTCGTCCCCGGCCGAGTCGCGCCGCTCACCGCCCGAGCCGGTACCGGTCACCGCCGCCTCGCCCTCGACTCCACCGCCCGGATCCGGCGTCTTCTCCCTCCGGCGACCGCGGCAAGTCCGGCAACCGCGACGTCCATTTCGGGCAAACCTCGAGACTCGTGCTGCTATAGTGCCCAGATCCAGATCCGGTTGACTTTTGCCCCGGAACGCTAACTATTTTTGCTATGTTCATCGCGTCGTAACTCCTCATCTGTAACTCCATTTTGGGCATATAGCATATCAAAATGTTCGTCTTAGAGAGCACATCATTTCATCTCATTGCATAATTTTCATTTGACTTGATCTTGATGCCCGAAATGCTGTTGGAAGAGTGCTATTTGAGATAATTGTCAGATCTGCTGCTCCAATTAGATATTTGTCATTTTTGCCATGATTATTGTGTGCATGATATGTCCCTGAGCTCTACATGTGTTTTGTTATATGTTTTGCCATCTATCCAGAGGTGCAACCCATGTATTTTTGTGATGTGTGTGGTGACTAGCACAAGCTTGCAAAGTGGAGCATTCGAGCATTTTCCCCATTGTTCGTTTTGCATTCCGGTGCTTCGTTCTCCTCCGGTGGTCATTTCTACCTTTATTTCGTGTGTGGGGATTAAACATTTCCGAATTGGACCGAGACTTGCCAAGCGGCCTTGGTTTACTACCGGTAGACCGCCTGTCAAGTTCCGTACCATTTGGACTTCGTTTGATGCTCCAACGGTTAACCGAGGGACCGAAAAGGCCTCGTGTGTGTTGCAGCCCAACACCCCTCCATTTTGGCCCAAAACCCACCAAAACCCTCTCCATCATCTAGAGCGTTCGATCACGATCGCGTGGCCGAAAACCGCACCTCATTTGGACACTCCAAGCTCCTCCTATGCCTATATAAAGGCCACTCCCCGAAATTTTCGGGCAAACCCTAGATCACTCCCTCTCCTCGCGCGTCGGACACAATCCGCGCCGACGGACATGTACGGCTAGCCACCCGCCGCCACGTGGCGTCCTCTCGTTGGTCAGGCCTCCCTCGCCCCACATCGCCTGTCCCCGCCGCCGCACGGCCCGGGAGCACGGAGCCGGCCCTCGCGGCCCGCTCCCTCGCGCCGCCCGCCCGCACGTCTCTTCGCCCGCGCCGGCGAGCCTCAAGCTCCGGCCACCGCCCGCCATCGCCGCCGATGACGCTGACCCGCCGGACCGCGCCTCCTCGTCCCCGGCCGAGCCGCGCCGCTCGCCGCCCGAGCCGGTACCGGTCACCGCCGCCTCGCCCTCGACTCCACCGCCCGGATCCGGCGTCTTCTCCCTCCGGCGACCGCGGCAAGTCTGGCAACCGCGACGTCCATTTCTGTTGAACCTCGAGACTCGTGCTGCTACAGTGCCCAGATCCAGATCCGGTTGACTTTTGCCCCGGAACCCTAACTATTTTTGCTATGCTCATCGCATCGTAACTCCTCATCCGTAACTCCGTTTTGGGCATATAGCATATCAAAATGTTCGTCTCAGAGAGCACATCATTTCATCTCATTGCATAATTTTCATTTGAGTTGATATTGATGCCCGAAATTTTGTTGGAAGAGTGCTATTTGAGATAATTGTCAGATCTGCTGCTCCAATTAGATATTTGTCATTTTTGCCATGATTATTGTGTGCATGATATGTCCCTGAGCTCTACATGTGTTTTGTTATATGTTTTGCCATCTATCTAGAGGTGCAACCCATGTATTTTTGTGATGTGTGTGGTGACTAGCACAAGCTTGCAAAGTGGAGCATTCGCTAATGCTGATTTCAGGGACTTGGCATTTCCACTAAGTCCTTGATCTGTTTATCTCATTATGCCATATGTTCATGTTGTTTCCGAGTGACCCGTGCCTCTTTTGAGGATGATCAGTAAGAATGTTTTGTTAATCTTGTAGTGCTCTATCCATCCATGTCTTTGTTTGCAATTATGGAGCACCCTAGATTGAGTCAATCGAGCTCTACTTTTGCTATTTCGTGAATCTGGGCAGATTGTCTACTTGTTAGCGATTTTGCCGAGGATGTTGTAGTTGATCCGTGCATGCTATGTTATTGTTCTTGCCATGTCTAGCTTTTATAATGTGTATTCTTGATGGGTGTATGCTTATATTGTCATGACTTGCTCTGTAGTGAGTGCATCGAGCTCGTAAACATGCCTACTTGATATCTGTTTCAGCATGCTCCAGTTTTCACTAAGTCTGTGATCTGATTATGTTTTTGCCATATTCACATGCTTGCAAATGTATTTTCTGATCCCTTTTGGCTCAAGGTCACTAAGGGACTTTTGTTAAGCTCTTTGAGTAGCTCCATGCCATGCTTTACCTTGACATGTTCAAGTCCTGTAGCATATAGTTTTCATGCTCCAAAGTGTGCTACCTGATCTGAAATTCCAGACAAGTGTTAATTTCACTAAGTCTGAAGTCTGCTTACCAAATGCATTTTTGCCATGCTTGTTTGAACCTGTTAATGGATGAATTGGCCGTAGATCAGTGTTCCTCTTTTGTTAAGCATCATGAATGGATACCTGCCATGTATTTTGTTGTCATGTTTGAGTGCTGTAGCATGTTCATCTTGTTGCTTCTAGTTGGCTACTTGCTGTAAATCGCAGAACGTGGTCATATTTGAATTGCTTGCCGTTTCCAAACCGTGACTCCGATTCCGGTGATCTTTATATAATTTTCAAGCGATTTCATCTCACCTTTCCAGTGGCACACTTGGATTTACAACTTGAGGACAGGTTCATTCGTTCCTTGTCAAATCTTGCATATGCATCACATATTGCATCCCGCATAGTATACCATCTTTGAATCATGTTGTTTGAGTTTGCACGTGGTTGATTGTGTCCTTATTGCTTGTTTGGGTAGAGCCGGGAGACGAGTTCGCTAACGAGGAGCCCGTTGAGTTTGCTTTCGAGGATCCAGTCAACTCTGACAACTTTGCAGGCAAGATGATCATAACCTCGAAATCACTACTATCTTTGCTTTGCTAGATGCTCGCTCTTTTGCTATGCCCATGCTACGATGCCTACCACTTGCTTATCATGCCTCCCAGATTGCCATGTCAAACCTCTAACCCACCATGTCCCAGCAAACCGTTGATTGGCTATGTTACCGCTTTGCTCAGCCCCTCTTATAGCGTTGCTAGTTGCAGGTGAAGATTGGAGCCCGTTCCTTGTTGGAACATTATTTACTTGTTGGGATATCACTATATTATCTTGTTATCTTAATGCATCTATATACTTGGTAAAGGGTGGAAGGCTCGGCCTCCCGCCTAGTGTTTTGTTCCACTCTTGCCGCCCTAGTTTCCATCATATCGGTGTTATGTTCCCGGATTTTGCGTTTCTTACGCGGTTGGATGATAATGGGAACCCCTTGATAGTTCGATTTGATTAAAGCTTTTCCAGCAATGCCCAACCTTGGTTTTACCATTTGCCACCTAGCCTCTTTTCCCTTGGGTTTCCGGAGCCCGAGGGTCATCTTATTTTAACCCCCCCACCAGGCCAGTGCTCCTCTGAGTGTTGGTCCAACCTAGAGCCCCTTGCAGCGCCACCTCGGGGGAACTCGAGGGCTGGTTTTAGTTGTATGGATTGCTTATCCGATTGTGCCCTGAGAACGAGATATGTGCAGCTCCTATCGGGATTTGTCGGCACATTCGGGCGATGTTGCTGGATTTGTTTTAACTTGTCGAAGTGTCTTGTACAACCGAGATACCGAGTCTGATCGGAATGTCTCGGGAGGAGGTCTATTCCTTCGTTGACCGTGAGAGCTTGTCATGGGCTAAGTTGGGACTCCCCTACAGGGATTTGAACTTTCGAAAGCCGTGCCCGCGGTTATGGGCAGATGGGAATTTGTTAATGTCCGGTTGTAGATAACTTGAACCTTAACTTAATTAAAATGAATCAACTGTGTGAGTTACCGTGATGGTCTCTTCTCGGCGGAGTCCGGGAAGTGAACACGGTGTTGGTGTAATGTTTTCCGCAGGTTGTCCTCTAGTTATTCGTTCGCGCTTTGCCTTCTCTTCTCACTCTCTTTTGCGAACAGGTTAGCCACCATATATGCTAGTCGCTTGCTGCGGCTCCACATATTTTACCTTGCCCTTACCTATAAGCTTAAATAGTCTTGATCGCGAGGGTGCGAGATTGCTGAGTCCCTGTGGCTCACAGATTACTTCCAAACTAGATGCAGGGCCTGATGACTCCGTTCCAGATGACGCGCTTGAGCTCAAGTGGGAGTTCGACGAGGACTCATGCCGATACTACGTGTCTTTCCCTGATGATCAGTAGTGGTGCCCAGTTGGGGTGATCGGGACTGTGTCGCATGTTGGGTTTATCTTTTATTTTGGCGCCGTAGTCGGGCCATGAGTGTTTGAATGTTGTAATGCTATTTATGTACTTTGATTGATGTGGCGAGTGTAAGCCAACTATGTATCTCCCCTTTTATTATCTATATTACATGGGATGCTGTGAAGATTGCCTAACTTGCGACATTGCTTTCAATGCGGTTATGCCTCTAAGTCGTGCCTCGACACGTGGGAGATATAGCCGCATCGAGGGCGTTATAAGTTGGTAATCAGAGCCTTCCCCGACATTAGGAGCCCCCATTGCTTGATCGTTTTTAGCAGCCGTTGTTGAGTCTAGAAAAATGTTTTGAGTCATTTAGGAATTATATATCGGAGAGTTTAGGAATTCTTTTTATTCCCCAGTCTCCTCATCGCTCTGGTAAGGCATCCTGACGTAGAGTTTTGACTCTTCTCTTCTCAAATTTCACTAAAAAAATTTAGGATCACGCGGGTATCTTGGAATCATTCCGATGGTTTTGTGACGAGAACATTGTTCTTGGTGCCTCCTGTCTTTAGGGGTTGTGGCAGTGTCCCGGGGAGTTGAGCTCCGAGGTGTTGTCGTCACAATTTTATCGTTGCAGTTCTGAATACCTGAGTTTAGTACGCCGACATCAAAAATCTCTTTTATGCAGTTCGTTGGTGAGATAACCTCGACGCCACCCAGTACTGGGGCGGGAGTTCGGGAGTATTGCCATAACTTGTATAACGGATGCTTTTCGAAGGTTGAGGTAGATGGTTTCCGAAGTTTTTCTCGGTTATGTGTTGAAGGATGGATACAGCTGGATGTAGGAATTGCTAGATTTGGGTGAGATATTATGCTTCCCCTGTATCCCCAACACCTGATTGCATAACCGGAAAGGTTCGGGAGTTTCATAGGTGGGAATTCTTGTAGCTCTAGTTCTTCTTCCACGGATATTTGGTTTGAGATTGGGATTTCTTACCGACTATTCGTTCTTGATCCGTACCTTGTTGATTTATTTCTCTACCTAAATTCTAAGTGGCTTCTCAATTTATGGATATGTGACCATTTCAAGTGGAATGCATTCGTTCTTATGTTCGGATGTGAAGACTATATGTTGCAATTTCAACCCGTTTGTTTCAGCTTCATTTTATCTGTCAATCTGCTAACAGTTGTCACCCTCTTCAGGATGGCTCCCGCTAAGAGCACCAATCAGAATCAGAATTAGGATCCGCCACCACCTCCACCTCCTCCGGAGGCATGGCAAGCTGTGATGGCCGCAACCAATGCAAACACGCAGTTGATCATGCAAATTCTTCAAGAGCGCAATCAAGCGAACCAAGGCAACCAAGGCAACAATCAGAATCATTTTGCTACACTCAACCAGTTCCTTGCTAACGGGCCAAAGACTTTCAGCAATTGTGTTGAGGCAACTGATGCTGACGATTGGCTCGTGGATTTGTGCAAGCATTTCGAGTGCAGTAACGTCAGGCCTGAGGAGTTCGTCAAGTTCGCTTCCTTCCAACTCAAAGACCAAGCTGCAGAATGGTTCCAGCAGTACAAGGATTCCAGAGGAGGCCGTGTGATTACCTGGGATGAATTCCGTCAAGACTTCAAAGCTCATCATATTCCTCAGAGCGTGGTTGAAAGAAAGCGTGAGAAATTCCGCAACCTGAAGCAAGGCTCTTTGTCTGTCTATGACTACAACAAGTTGTTTCAGAAGCTCGCCCGCTTTACTAAGCAGGACGTCCCTGACGAGAAGAGCATGATATACCAGTTCAGGGGTGGTCTCAGAGAAGAAATCCAGCTAGCTCTTGTTCTCTTTGAGCCCTTGAGGTACGATGAGTTCTACAACATGGCATTGAAGCAAGAGGCCGCTCAACTGAGGTGTGATGCTTCCAAGAAGCGAGTCAGAGATGCTACTCCTTCTTCCTCTACTCAAGTGGCCAAGAAGCAGAAGTTTTGGCTTCCTCCTCCTCCGTTTCGTCAGCCGTATCAGAAGAGCAAAGGTGGCAGTGGATCTTCCCCCCCCCCCCACCCTGGCTTCCAGAACAAGACTTTGTCTCAAGCTCCAAGATCGAGTGCTCTGTATCACCGTCCGCTCTCAGAGGTCACGTGCAACAAGTGCCAACAGAAGGGCCACTATGCCAACAAGTGCTTCAACCAGAGGCGTCTTCCTCCTCCTCCCCCTGTGAGATCGGCAAGTACAGCTGTGGTCAAGCATAACCCCAAGTCTGCCAAGGTCAACTTGATGAATGCAGCTCAGGCAGAGGAATCGTCAGATGTCATCATGGGTAACCTTCCTGTTAACGATATTCCTGCAAAAGTTCTTTTTGACACTGGTGCATCGCATTGTTTCATCTCGAGACCATTTGTTTCTAAACATGAGTTGCCTTTACAAGATTTGCCTAGACAGTTATCTGTTGTTTCTCCGGGTAAATTCATGAATGCAAGCGCTATGGCCCCGGATGTTACTATCACCTTGGGTGACTACAAGTTTCTTTCTTCTCCGGTGGTTCTTGGTAACTCGGATATTGATCTTATTCTCGGGATGGATTGGCTTTCTAAGCACAAGGCGCATCTTGATTGTGCAGCCAGGCAGATTCAATTGACTCATTCGTCTGAGGATGTAATTGTCTTTGCCGCTCGTGATGATACCATCTGTCTGTTTTCTCTCAATGAGAAGGGTGAACTGGATGCTATCTCGCAAATCCCAGTCGTTTGCGAATATCAAGACGTCTTTCCAGAAGAGCTTCCAGGAATGCCTCCGCACCGGCCAGTTGAATTCGTCATCGATCTTGAGCCTGGCACGGAACCAGTGTGCAAGCGTCCTTACAAGCTCGGACCTGAAGAGTTGAAGGAGCTGAAGAAGCAACTCGATGTTCAAGAGAGAATGGGCCTCATCCGACCTAGTTCGTCTCCGTGGGGTTGTGGTGTTCTTTTTGTGAAGAAGAAGGATGGAACGGACCGACTTTGTGTTGATTACCGTCCATTGAACAAGAAGACCATCAAGAACAAATACCCACTTCCCAACATCAATGAGCTGTTCAAACAACTCAAAGGTGCCCAAGTATTCTCCAAGCTTGATCTCCGTATGGGTTATCACCAGATTCGAATCCGTGAGCAAGATATTCCCAAGACGGCTTTCAGGACAAGCTTTGGTTCATATGAATACACTGTCATGTCTTTTGGCCTCGTCAACGCTCCTCCGACTTTCTCTCGCATGATGAACTTCATCTTCAATGCCTACACCAATGACTTCGTTTTGGTCTATCTCGACGACATTCTGGTCTTTTCGAAGAACAAGGAAGATCATGCCAAGCACTTGCGTTTGGTACTCGATAAGCTCAGGGAACAGAAGTTCTACGCCAAGTTCTCCAAGTGCGAATTTTGGCTCGATGAGGTTCTTTATCTTGGTCATATCATCTCTGCCAAGGGCATTGCGGTGAATCCTGAGAAGGTGTCTGCAATTGTGAATTGGGAACCACCTCAGAACGTGAAGCAACTCCGTAGCTTCCTCGGTCTCGCAAGCTACTGTCGAAGATTCGTTGAAAAACTTTTCTAAGATCGTGAAGCCTCTCTCAAATCTTCTCCAGAAGCATGTCAAGTACGTTTGGTCTCCGGAGTGTGACATTGCTTTCAACACTTTGAAAGAGAAATTGGTCACTGCTCCAGTTCTGACTCCTCCTGATGAATCCAAACCGTACGAGGTCTTTTGCGATGCCTCTCTCCAAGGTCTTGGCGCAGTGTTGATGCAAGATAAGAAAGTTGTGGCTTATACCTCTCGCCAGTTGAAGCCCAACGAGAAGAACTACCCCACTCATGACCTTGAGTTGGCAGCAGTTGTGCATGCTCTTTTGACTTGGAGACATCACTTATTGGGAAGAAAAGTGGACATTTTCACTGACCACAAGAGTCTCAAGTACATCTTCACTCAGCCTAATCTCAACCTCAGGCAAACTCGATGGGTCGAAATGATTCAAGAGTATAATCCGAGTATCGAGTATACTCCAGGCAAGGCCAATGTGATTGCTGACGCATTGAGCAGGAAGGCTTATTGCAATAGTCTGATTCTCAAGCCTTATCAACCCGAGCTTTGTGAAGCTTTCCGCAAACTTAATCTGCAAGTTGTTCCTCAAGGTTTCCTCGCCAACCTTCAAGTATCTCCTACCTTGGAAGACCAGATTCGCCAAGCTCAACTTCTTGATGCTATGGTGAAGAAGGTGAAGATTGGGATTGCCAAGAGTCAATCCAAGTACAAGTGCTACCGCCTTGATGACAAGAATACTCTCTTGTTCGAGGATCGTATTGTCATGCCCAAAGGTGACCTTCGTAAAGTGATCATGAACGAGGCTCACAATTCTCTCCTCTCCATCCACCCTGGGAGCACGAAGATGTATCAGGACCTCAAGCAAGCTTATTGGTGGACTCGAATGAAGCGCGAGATTGCTCAGTTCGTGAATGAGTGTGATGTCTGCAGAAGAGTGAAGGCAGAACACCAAAGGCCAGCTGGTCTCCTCCAACCTCTTGCCATTCCAGAATGGAAGTTTGACCACATTGAGATGGACTTCATGACTGGGTTTCCAAAGTCCAAGCGTGGCAATGATGCTATATTCGTTGTCATCGACAAACTCACTAAAGTGGCTCACTTTCTGCCTATCAAAGAGTCAATCACTGCAGCTCAATTGGCGGAGCTCTATACCTCTCGAATTGTCTCTCTGCACGGTATTCTGCAAGTGATCTCTTCAGACTGTGGCAGCATCTTTACCTCCAAGTTTTGGGATTCTTTTCAGAAGGCCATGGGCACCAACATCCGCTTCAGTACAGCTTTCCATCCTCAAACTAGCGGTCAAGTCGAGCATGTCAACCAGATTCTTGAAGATATGCTCAGGGCTTGTGTGATCTCCTTCGGAATGAAGTGGGAGGATTGTCTTCCTTATGCTGAATTCTCCTACAACAACAGTTTTCAAGCAAGTTCGGGCAAGGCCCCATTTGAAATTCTGTATGGCAGGAAGTGCCGTACCCCTCTCAACTGGTCTGAAACCGGTGAACGTCAACTTCTGGGAAATGACTTAATCACAGAGGCAGAGGAAATGTGCAAAGTCATTCAAGATAACCTCAAAGCAGCCCAATCCCGCCAGAAGAGCTACTATGATAGTAAGCACCGTTATTTGGCTTTCGAGATCGGAGATCATGTTTACCTCCGCGTCTCTCCAATGAAAGGTACTCGTCGCTTCGGTATCAAAGGGAAGCTTGCCCCCAGATACATGGGACCTTTCAAGATTGTCAGCAAGAGAGGCGATCTCGCCTATCAACTCGATCTTCCTTCAAACTTTGCAAATGTTCATGACGTGTTCCATGTCTCTCAGCTTCGAAAGTGCTTCAAGACTCCTGACCGCACCGTCAACTTCGAGGACATCGAGCTCCAAGAAGATCTTGTTGGGGAACGTAGCAGAAATTCAAAATTTTCCTACGTGTCACCAAGATCTATCTATGGAGAGACTAGCAACGAGGGGAAGGAGAGTGCATCTACATACCCTTGTAGATCGCTAAGCGGAAGCGTTCAAGAGAACGGGGTTGATGGAGTCGTACTCGTCGTGATCCAAATCACCGGAGATCCTAGTGCCGAACGGACGGCACCTCCGCGTTCAACACACGTACAGCCCGACGATGTCTCCCACGCCTTGATCCAGCAAGGAGAGAGGGAGAGGTTGAGGAAGACTCCATTCAACAGCGGCACAACGGCGTGGTGGTGATGGAGGAGCGCGGCTATCCTGCAGGGCTTCGCCAAGCACCGCAGGAGAGGAGGAAGAGAGAGGCAAAGCTGCACCAACGGGGAGATCGAATCACGTGTTATGGGCAGCCCTAGGCCTCACTATATATAGGGGAGAGGGAGGAGGGTGCGCCCCCTCTAGGGTTCCCACCCCTAGGGGGGGCAGCCCTAGATGGGAAACAAGAGGCGGCCAAGAGGGGGAGAGAGGGAGGCGTCCCCTAGGGTGGGCCTTAGGCCCATCTAAGCCTAGGGTTTCCCCTTCTCCTCCTTTGCTGCCCCCTTGGGCCTTGTGGGAGGCGCACCAGCCCACTTAGGGGCTGGTCCCTCACCACTCTTGGCCCATGCAAGCCTCCGGGGCTGGTGGCCCCACTTGGTGGACCCCCGGGACCCTCCCGGTGGTCCCGGTACGTTACCGATAAATCCCGAAACTCTTCTGGTGACCAAAACAGGACTTCCCATATATAAATCTTTACCTCCGGACCATTCCGGAACTCCTCGTGACGTCCGGGATCTCATCCGGGACTCCGAACAACATTCGGTAACCACATACAAACTTCCTTTATAACCCTAGCGTCATCGAACCTTAAGTGTGTAGACGCTACGGGTTCGGGAGACATACAGACATGACCGAGACGTTCTCCGGTCAATAAGCAACAGCGGGATCTGGATACCCATGTTGGCTCCCACATGTTCCATGATGATCTCATCGGATGAACCACGATGTCAAGGACTTAATCAATCCCGTATACAATTCCCTTTGTCTAGCGGTACGATACTTGCCCGAGATTCGATCGTCGGTATCCCGATACCTTATTCAATCTCGTTACCGGCAAGTCACTTTACTCGTTCCGTAACACATCATCCCGTGATCAACTCCTTGATCACATTGTGCACATTATGATGATGTCCTACCGAGTGGGCCCAGAGATACCTCTCCGTCACACGGAGTGACAAATCCCAGTCTCGATTCGTGCCAACCCAACAGACACTTTCGGAGATACCCGTAGTGCACCTTTATAGTCACCCAGTTACGTTGTGACGTTTGGTACACCCAAAGCACTCCTATGGTATCCGGGAGTTGCACAATCTCATGGTCTAAGGAAATGATACTTGACATTAGAAAAGCTTTAGCATACGAACTACACGATCTTGTGCTATGCTTAGGATTGGGTCTTGTCCATCACATCATTCTCCTAATTATGTGATCCCGTTATCAATGACATCCAATGTCCATGGTCAGGAAACCGTAACCATCTATTGATCAACGAGCTAGTCAACTAGAGGCTTACTAGGGACATGGTGTTGTCTATGTATCCACACATGTATCTGAGTTTCCTATCAATACAATTCTAGAATGGATGATAAACGATTATCATGAACAAGGAAATATAATAATAACTTATTTATTATTGCCTCTAGGGCATATTTCCAACAGATCTCTCTTATCGTGAGCACCCCGTTGCTATTCTTGAAGAGACTGAACCCAAGACTCGCAACAAGTCAATCAAATTCCTCAAAGTCAAGTGGTCACACCATTCCGACCATGAAGCCACATGGGAACGCGAGGATCACCTCCATTCTGAGTACCCGGTGTTCTTTCAGTCCTAGATCTCGGGACGAGATCCTTTCGTAGTGGTGGAGTGTTGTAACACCCCGGATATGATTTTCCCAATATGTAATCCAACTCTTGCCGTTTGCGGCGTTAAGTTATTTTATTTTCTCGGGTTCGGGTTTTTGTCTCCGTGTGTTGTTATCGTTGTCATGCATCTCATATCATGTCATCATGTGCATCGCATTTGCATACGTGTTCATCTCATGCATTCGAGCATTTTCCCCATTGTTCGTTTTGCATTCCGGTGCTTCGTTCTCCTCCGGTGGTCATTTCTACCTTTATTTCGTGTGTGGGGATTAAACATTTCCGAATTGGACCGAGACTTGCCAAGCGGCCTTGGTTTACTACCGGTAGACCGCCTGTCAAGTTTCGTACCATTTGGACTTCGTTTGGTGCTCCAACGGTTAACCGAGGGACCGAAAAGGCCTCGTGTGTGTTGCAGCCCAACACCCCTCCATTTTGGCCCAAAACCCACCAAAACCCTCTCCATCATCTAGAGCGTTCGATCACGATCGCGTGGCCGAAAACCACACCTCATTTGGACACTCCAAGCTCCTCCTATGCCTATATAAAGGCCACTCCCCGAAATTTTCGGGCAAACCCTAGATCACTCCCTCTCCTCGCGCGTCGGACACAATCCGCGCCGACGGACATGTACGGCTAGCCACCCGCCGCCACGTGGCGTCCTCTCGTTGGTCAGGCCTCCCTCGCCCCACATCGCCTGTCCCCGCCGCCGCACGGCCCGGGAGCACGGAGCCGGCCCTCGCGGCCCGCTCCCTCGCGCCGCCCGCCCGCACGTCTCTTCGCCCGCGCCGGCGAGCCTCAAGCTCCGGCCACCGCCCGCCATCGCCGCCGATGACGCTGACCCGCCGGACCGCGCCTCCTCGTCCCCGGCCGAGCCGCGCCGCTCGCCGCCCGAGCCGGTACCGGTCACCGCCGCCTCGCCCTCGACTCCACCGCCCGGATCCGGCGTCTTCTCCCTCCGGCGACCGCGGCAAGTCTGGCAACCGCGACGTCCATTTCTGTTGAACCTCGAGACTCGTGCTGCTACAGTGCCCAGATCCAGATCCGGTTGACTTTTGCCCCGGAACCCTAACTATTTTTGCTATGCTCATCGCATCGTAACTCCTCATCCGTAACTCCGTTTTGGGCATATAGCATATCAAAATGTTCGTCTCAGAGAGCACATCATTTCATCTCATTGCATAATTTTCATTTGAGTTGATATTGATGCCCGAAATTTTGTTGGAAGAGTGCTATTTGAGATAATTGTCAGATCTGCTGCTCCAATTAGATATTTGTCATTTTTGCCATGATTATTGTGTGCATGATATGTCCCTGAGCTCTACATGTGTTTTGTTATATGTTTTGCCATCTATCTAGAGGTGCAACCCATGTATTTTTGTGATGTGTGTGGTGACTAGCACAAGCTTGCAAAGTGGAGCATTCGCTAATGCTGATTTCAGGGACTTGGCATTTCCACTAAGTCCTTGATCTGTTTATCTCATTATGCCATATGTTCATGTTGTTTCCGAGTGACCCGTGCCTCTTTTGAGGATGATCAGTAAGAATGTTTTGTTAATCTTGTAGTGCTCTATCCATCCATGTCTTTGTTTGCAATTATGGAGCACCCTAGATTGAGTCAATCGAGCTCTACTTTTGCTATTTCGTGAATCTGGGCAGATTGTCTACTTGTTAGCGATTTTGCCGAGGATGTTGTAGTTGATCCGTGCATGCTATGTTATTGTTCTTGCCATGTCTAGCTTTTATAATGTGTATTCTTGATGGGTGTATGCTTATATTGTCATGACTTGCTCTGTAGTGAGTGCATCGAGCTCGTAAACATGCCTACTTGATATCTGTTTCAGCATGCTCCAGTTTTCACTAAGTCTGTGATCTGATTATGTTTTTGCCATATTCACATGCTTGCAAATGTATTTTCTGATCCCTTTTGGCTCAAGGTCACTAAGGGACTTTTGTTAAGCTCTTTGAGTAGCTCCATGCCATGCTTTACCTTGACATGTTCAAGTCCTGTAGCATATAGTTTTCATGCTCCAAAGTGTGCTACCTGATCTGAAATTCCAGACAAGTGTTAATTTCACTAAGTCTGAAGTCTGCTTACCAAATGCATTTTTGCCATGCTTGTTTGAACCTGTTAATGGATGAATTGGCCGTAGATCAGTGTTCCTCTTTTGTTAAGCATCATGAATGGATACCTGCCATGTATTTTGTTGTCATGTTTGAGTGCTGTAGCATGTTCATCTTGTTGCTTCTAGTTGGCTACTTGCTGTAAATCGCAGAACGTGGTCATATTTGAATTGCTTGCCGTTTCCAAACCGTGACTCCGATTCCGGTGATCTTTATATAATTTTCAAGCGATTTCATCTCACCTTTCCAGTGGCACACTTGGATTTACAACTTGAGGACAGGTTCATTCGTTCCTTGTCAAATCTTGCATATGCATCACATATTGCATCCCGCATAGTATACCATCTTTGAATCATGTTGTTTGAGTTTGCACGTGGTTGATTGTGTCCTTATTGCTTGTTTGGGTAGAGCCGGGAGACGAGTTCGCTAACGAGGAGCCCGTTGAGTTTGCTTTCGAGGATCCAGTCAACTCTGACAACTTTGCAGGCAAGATGATCATAACCTCGAAATCACTACTATCTTTGCTTTGCTAGATGCTCGCTCTTTTGCTATGCCCATGCTACGATGCCTACCACTTGCTTATCATGCCTCCCAGATTGCCATGTCAAACCTCTAACCCACCATGTCCCAGCAAACCGTTGATTGGCTATGTTACCGCTTTGCTCAGCCCCTCTTATAGCGTTGCTAGTTGCAGGTGAAGATTGGAGCCCGTTCCTTGTTGGAACATTATTTACTTGTTGGGATATCACTATATTATCTTGTTATCTTAATGCATCTATATACTTGGTAAAGGGTGGAAGGCTCGGCCTCCCGCCTAGTGTTTTGTTCCACTCTTGCCGCCCTAGTTTCCATCATATCGGTGTTATGTTCCCGGATTTTGCGTTTCTTACGCGGTTGGATGATAATGGGAACCCCTTGATAGTTCGATTTGATTAAAGCTTTTCCAGCAATGCCCAACCTTGGTTTTACCATTTGCCACCTAGCCTCTTTTCCCTTGGGTTTCCGGAGCCCGAGGGTCATCTTATTTTAACCCCCCCACCAGGCCAGTGCTCCTCTGAGTGTTGGTCCAACCTAGAGCCCCTTGCAGCGCCACCTCGGGGGAACTCGAGGGCTGGTTTTAGTTGTATGGATTGCTTATCCGATTGTGCCCTGAGAATGAGATATGTGCAGCTCCTATCGGGATTTGTCGGCACATTCGGGCGATGTTGCTGGATTTGTTTTAACTTGTCGAAGTGTCTTGTACAACCGAGATACCGAGTCTGATCGGAATGTCTCGGGAGGAGGTCTATTCCTTCGTTGACCGTGAGAGCTTGTCATGGGCTAAGTTGGGACTCCCCTGCAGGGATTTGAACTTTCGAAAGCCGTGCCCGCGGTTATGGGCAGATGGGAATTTGTTAATGTCCGGTTGTAGATAACTTGAACCTT